>NC_136988.1:17218018-17275518 GCF_032717465.1 Coenobita brevimanus
CACCAGGCCTTGGATGCAGGGACGCACTGCACATCCACCTAATCATTGTCATTTCTGTACGTCTGAGTCGGTGAATATCTTCCTCCTTCACTGCCCAGGTCTCACTGCCATACAGCATTACAGTCCTAACACATGCTGCATACAAAGACCTCTTAGCACGTAGGGAACGTCTTCCAACCACTTCTCACCTTAGCCACAGAGCTAGCTCCAGCCTCACCTCCAGCACACAACATGTCTCCCAAATAACAAAATTCTTCCACACACTCAAGAGATTCACCAGCAAGTTCAATCCTTTCACGTCTGACAATCTCCACCTGCTCACCTCTGCACGCCATACACATAAAATCAGCATTATCTCGCAGTCTACCTCTGATACCACTACATCTCTTATGCACCCATTTATCACACACACCGCACAAGATGGAATTACTTCCCACGCCCTTGTGGCAAACTGCACATGGCCACTCTCCCTCGTCTTTGACAGTACCGCCACCAACCCTAGATATCATCACTTTTGTTTTATCTGCATTTACCCTTAAACCCTTGTGCCCCATACCATCTCTCCACTTCCTAAACCTTTCCTCCGCCTCCCTTTCATTCTCTGCAATCAACACCAAATCATCAGCATACAACACCTCCATATCATTTAAGAGTCTCTCCCACCTGCTCACTGTGACATCCTCTGGCACAGTCACCTGAGCACACCGACTGGCACTAGCACAAATGTACAAAATATCGGCCATTTGGCTCACATTAGTATCAATGTCAGGATCAAACTGGGGAATATCGAATCGAGAAAGGTCCCCAATAAAGTTTTCGATGTGAACATCACAAAACTTTATAGGACGTTTTAACCGAGATTTCTTCTTCTTACAACTTCAATACAAAACTGCATGATCACCAAGCGAACCCGCCCGCACACCAAGGCACACCCTATCCACCACAGGGGGGGACAGAGCAACCGCTATGGGGGCGTGATCCGTTGGAATATCAAGACCATTATTCACAGTGAAACTTTAAATTTAAAATATTGGTAGAAGCAATACACACATCTACTTCAGAAATCCATTCATTATGTTTCCTATACGTCAGATTGCTCTTATAATGTTTTTCACCATATTTCAAGTTATTTACCACCACTAAATTTTGTTCTACACATACAGTAGTCATAGTATTTGCATTCTCATTAGGCAAATTAATTTGCTCAGGAATCTCAGGGTAAGTGAAATAATCAGATCCAGGAACAAGTAAATTCACTAAAATACTTTGAACACCAGTACCAAAACGTGTGTTCAGGTCTCCCATTCGTAGAACATTACAATTGTCCTCTTTTCCACATATGATTTTCTCTTGTATATAACTGAAACTGTTAGGATTAAAGTACTGCGAATCTGTAGGGGGTATATACACAAACCCCAAGAGCACAGTGCTCAATAGGGACAATCTGAGCCAAACTTGGTCTTTCATTTTACAGTCTACACCCATCACAGATGACTGTAAACAACGCTTTACCAGTACCACTGTGCCCCCTCTATGTCCGTCTGACCTCACAGTGTCTCTATAACAAACATAGCCAGGTAGAGAGATACGATCACTAGTTTTCACTTCATTCAACCCTATCACATCGTAATTCATTAACAATGCCAGTGTCGTGCCCTCCACTCTCTACTTACCCGAGGTATGTTTCGTACTCAGTCTCGCCAAGTACGGTGAATGGCTGCTGCTAATAAGTATTGGTAGCGTGTGACAGTAGCAGCAGAGAGTGTGGAGACAAGCCCAGAAGGGACCTGTAACCTCGTAGGTTAGGGCAACAAGATATTAAATACCCCTTTCTGCCCCAGACTCCCTCCTTGACTTCCCAAAAATTAACAGTTCCACACTAAGGTTACAAAACACAGAAACAATTTTTACTTTAATTTTTTAACAATCTGCTACAAAGTATTTACACTACTTCAGAACAAATTACACAGTTATAACATTAACTTACTATCCCGAGTTTCATCTCGACACAAGGGAAATTTCAATCACTTATTTACGACTTGACAGCAAGTAAGTACTTGACTTGATAGCCATATAAGGCTTCAGTCTACTTATTAAAGACTAGACAACCATCCATGAGTGACAGAGGTTCACTTAAACGTTATAGTCTTTACTCTAAGTTAACTCTACTACTTAATTAATATTCGCCACGACCTGGAGCATACGCGTCAAATAATATCGCTGGTTTTTCCGAGTAGGGACTGCCGGTACTTTACTCTACTCCAATGGCACTTATACCTTGCGTTACTTTCCCGCAAGACTATTCTTCACTACTTCTACTCACCAGTACCGCGAAGCCCATGGTCGTGGCTGTTCTGGGCCGTCTGTCCCAGCTGAACACAAGACAATCCTGTCTGACTGTCAAACCTTCTCTAGCCCCATCTCTCTCATGAGCGTGCTTATAAACACCTCTCATACACACTGAGTCACTAATACACCAAACTCCATCCCCGTATACAGCCAGCATACACCCTTGTTCTTACGCACTGGCACACCATTATGAGTGAGGATTCGCAGATGACTACCAATCCCCGGGACCCCCCAGGGTACCTCGAGTACCGGTACATTAGCCTCTGACCCCTGGATCCTCGAGAGCTATGATTAATGTGCATCTTGGGTGTTTTTTCCCACCTAGCCCCCCTCCTTACGTAGTCACCCTCCTTTTCTCATCACTCCTTTATTCACTTCGTTTATTCTTGTATTTCATCTTCCCCTTCCTCCGCAATTCTCTCCAGCCCTCGCTGTCCCCCAGCTCCCTGTGCTCTTTTCCACTCCTGCTGGGCACGTGCCAAAACCGCAGCACCATGCTTACGTCATAGCGTTCTATATGCTGCTTTCAGGTACTTCTGGCGTTCGCGACCCATTCTCCTATCGTCCCTCGCTCCATATTCGTCTGCCCCACATCCGTCTTCTTCCCTACTCCTCCTTTCTCCGCCTTCCTCCTCTCCCCCTCTACTCCCACTTGACCCAGGCCTCGGTCTGAAGGGGCCGTGTGAGTAAGAGGTGGAGATGACGTCAGGAACAGCGGTATCTGGGTGGGCGGCAAGTACATGATGGTTGCAAGCCCGACAAATGTAAAGCCACCTGTAAAGGAAAGAAAAGCAATAAGAAGTGACAGGAAAGATGGGAGAAATAGGAAGAGAGGAGGACAGGCACAGAAAAGAGTGATAAAGGCTATGGAGGAAGTAGGCAGCAATACATCAAGTGAGTGGATGATAGTCGCCACCACCTACCACGATACAGAAATAAACTGGTAAGAAAGGTGCCTGGGTGTTTCCCCAGCCAGTGGGATTATGACTTTCTTTTATTTAGTCACACTTGTGTAGGAGCTGACTAGCGTGGGCCAGCTGGTCTATTGTAATATAGTACTGGTATTTCTTTAATGGGTGACGGGAGGTTGGAAAACTACAAAATATAAAGGTGGAACCGGCAAAGGCCTGAGGTAAATGAATATGGAGGTAACTGGAGTGAGGTAAGTTGCCTAAAGAATTTAATAATGCTGATCCAAGAGTAGCCCCATACAGCAAGAGAATTGGGCACTACTTGAAAAGTATAACTAAAGAAGATTTAAGGTGTTGCAAACACCATATAAAAGAAGGAAAAGAGGAGACATGATTATACTATATATTATATACAGTATACTATATAAATGCATATCAGGGAAGGAGAAAATAGACATAAATAAGTATATAACCTATGGGGATGCATCAGCAAGAGGACACTGCAAAAAACTGCATAAAAAGAGAGACAGTAAAGACGTAAGGAAATTTAGTTTCCCAAATAGGGCAATTGGTCAGTGGAATGCACTACCGGATGAAAGTGTGTGCCAAAACAATTCATAAATTTAAGGATATGTACGATAAAAATGGTTTAAGACACGGGACAGTACGACTCATTCCTGTAAAGATACAATTAGGTAAGAACACACACACACCCACCCACACACACACACACACACACACACACACAGTCCAGGGAACCTCTACAAATGGTAAGAAGCAGACAAGAAACATTCAGATATTATGGATCTACAGTAAGAAGTGTGAACGTCGGGGGTAGGGTTGCGAGAGGCAGACCGAAAAAGACCTGAGACGAGGTCATAGAGTGTGACCTCAGGGATAAGGGACTGAATAGGGAGGCTGCCAGAGATCAAGCAGCGTGGAGAGCCATCATGTGACTAAGACCGACGCATGCAAGCTTATTGGAGCTTTTATAAAAGATACGATACGATCACAGTACAAAGCAACTGATTAAGTAGCCAATAACTTAGTGTAGAATCCGAATGCAGTATAGATATCGCAGGGAAATAAGCCAGGAAAGATGTGATAAACTGTAGATTAGCTGGAAAGAATGGACAACACAATCCACTGAGTGTCCACATATAGAGCCACATGGAAATTTATATTAGACCACCGCCATTAAGAAATAAAAGTACCTTTGAACATGAGGCAACGTAAGAACAAGAGAGAGAGAGAGAGAAAATAAAAACGAAACGACAATGGACGGTATAAAGATTCGTCAAAGTTACATAAGAGTCCCCTACATTATGTGGGAATTTTCTTTATTGCAAGCCCCGCCCCCAATGCGGCGTCTACCTGTCTGCCTCTACCCATTTAAAACCCCTATGCCCAGTCAGCGACGCTCAGTGTCGCTCTTGGTGTGGTGGGGTGTACATCTGCTTCGCTTAGGTCATGGCGCCAAGCCGTCTACCTCTACATTCACATATCGCCGCCATACCAACGGTTACCGCCTTAGTTACCCCAATGTTAGGTGGTAGTGTTGACGTGTGCCGCCCAGCTCCGCGGTGCCACGCTGTCTGGTTATCCACAGCATACCAATGCACACCAGTCTCGGGTCATGGCAAGTGAGGGGGATGGAGGAAGGATTACTGAAAGGAGCATGTGGAGTTAAAAGGAAAAACAGACTGACAAATGAGGAAGTGAAGGAGCGTTGTGGTGTGGATATGGATGTGACAGAAAGTTTTAGGAGAAATACACAGTTGGGGTGTGAGGTAGAGGGGAGGGCATTGAGGTGGGAGGGGGTAGGGCACCACTGCTTACGAGATGGAAGCGTCGGTGTAGTGTTAATAATTGTTCTTTATTCTTCATTTATTTTGTATTAATCTCGTCGTCTTTGTACTTATTGTTTTTATATTGCTGAAAAGTAACAGGAACTACTGTATCATGTATTAACCTTTGTATCTCTGCCTTGGGGCTAAGATGCGAATGAATGTGTTTGAATGGATGAGTAAATGGGGAGTGTGTCGTCCTGTCTCGGCTACCTCCCTTTCCTTGGGGGAAGCAGCCTAGGTATATAGATAGATAGATCTCTGCCTTATTCATTCGCGGTCCAGCAGCGGTAGCAGCAACATCTCCTCCTCTCTCCAGCATGGCCTCTACTTGTGCCACAGCTCGCGACCCGTTGAGGGGGGCTGACCTGGCAGCTGAGCCTGAGGGAGAAGAGCAGACCACCACCATCACTGGTACCGTGAAGTGGTACAGCATCAGGGCGAAGTACGAATTCATCCGGCGCCAGGATTCTGGCGCCGATGTATTTGTACATCGCTCTGGGATCGCTGCTACCTCTTCTCGGCGCCACTCGCCCTTGTTACGCCAGGGCGAGACAGTGGAGTTCCACATTCTCCAGACACCGAAGTGTCCCGAGGCTATAGACGTCACTGGACCGGGGGGTGCAGCTGTGCAAGGCTCTGCCTATGCACAGCGGCGCCCCACGGCCCAGGGGCGGCGGCCTGGGGATCCCCGATGACCTGGGGATGTGGACACCATTGTCGCCATGTGCATCGCGACGGCGAAGGCTTTCTGTGGCGATGACAAGGCAGCTATGCTCGTTCTACTCCCTCAAATCTTTGAGAAGAACGGGCTGCCACGCCTTGTCATCCCTCAGAGCTTCGCTTGTGATGCACGGCCATTCCCGCGTCAGGAGCGTCACACCACAACGCTGCAGCCTCCTAGACCCCGCACAACACCTCGGAAAAGGCTGCAGCTCGACGCTCCCCTAAACAGGGCAACTGCCGCCTCCTGCTCTACCTCTGCCCCGCCCATGGACATCGACACCGCCGACGATCACCGCCCGCCGTCAGCAGCTGAGGGAAGGGTCGCCTCTCCTGTCCTTTCCATCCTACAGGAAGAAAGCGACCACACCTCCCCCTTACCACCTGATGCTGTCGTGAACCTCCAGGCCACCGAGGAGGCATGTACCTCTCCCTCCCCACCACCGACATCGAACAAGAAGAGGTAGAGGAAGAAACAGCCTAAACCACCGCCACCTGCCGAGATAGATCCTGAAGGCACTACTCCACACGCTTCTGAACCTGACCTCAGCTATAACGACACCCTCAGCAAGGCAGAAATTTCCTACATCGTAAAGTCGGCCTTTAATCCCGACATTCTCCTAGGCCGTCTAAAACAGACAGACGTATCCTTATTTTCCAAACTAACCAGCCCCAGCAGTTCCTCGTAGAGGCTGCTCCACTGACATCTCTGATAACTCTGGCGGGCTCTCCACCCTGAGCCCGGGTCCATTTTCATAATAAAATGGACGAATCTCAACAACAACAACGCACCCCCCCCTACACACATCTACACGCAAGCTAATCAGTTTCCACATCTTAAAGTTGTACAAACCTACCTACGTGCAAGATATACAAGGAAAGTTATTACGAAAATGGTTATGGTCATCATCTTGCTCGTTCATTGGCGAGTTTCCTTAATTGGCCTCTGTGTGTGGTTTATGGCTTCTCTCTAGACTTGAAGGACTTGTATCTCAGTACTTGAAGCTTATTGATTCCTTGTTTTTTATACTGTGATAATTATAGGTCTTTCACAATAACTTGGCCCATTATTTTCCTCCTTCATACATATATCTCCTGGTTCATTTTCTCGTCCTTCATACATACATCTGCCACCCATTTCTGTATTACCTTCACCTTCACTTGGTAGATTTTGTCCTGTATACCTACTTCGACCATCCATTTCTACTGTACACTCACTTTAAGCTGGTCCAAATTTACGTCTTCCATACAAACTTCACTTATCAATCAATCAGTCAGTCAGTCAATCAGTCTAACTGTCTACCTGTCTACCGCCAGATGCCTTAATCCCGTCAGGGGTGACCACAAATGAATCACCTCCATGTCACCCTTTCCTCCTCCATATGGCGACCTTCTCTGCAACTCACGCCCCCTTTTTTCACCTCAACCCTTCCTCTCTAACTTCACTCCCCTCCACAGTTTCTCGTATTGAAATAGATAATTTTCTGACCTGAAGTTTCCTTGTCTTGCTTCACTCCTATCCAAAGGCCTCTCGTATTGAAATAGTAATCCTCTCATCTCAAGCCCTCTCCTACGTCTCTCGTCTCCAAAGTCTCTCATATTAAAGGCGATACACTTTCTTAGTATTCTGGTCCACCTCGGTCTCTTCAATTGGTCTCGGGTCCTCAAGGCACAATCAAAAGCTGTAGGTGTTTCGTCTGGGCAATAAAACGATTTCTTTGAGACTTCCCTTCCAGTTTATTGGCTGTAAAATCTACCGTTCATGAGTTTTCAGTGATACAATACATTTTGTGTTCTGGCATGACATATAAGTTAATTGTGCATCTTTTTTTTTTTCTTTTGAGAGAGAGAGAGTGGATGAGTGAGTGTGTGCGTGCGTGCGTCCTTTACCGCAGCATAAGTAGAAAATGGAAAACTTTGACCAGTTCCCTTTCGCTACCTCAGTCCATGTAATAAGGTGCTGGAATTCCCTATCAGCAAAAGGCATGGTATCACTTTTCTCTCATGTCATCTCAGTTTATATTTTTATTTTTATATTTTCCTTTTCCCTACTTTCATTTATTCTTTCCCCCATTTATATCCTCCACACTTCTACTTTCATTAATTCTTTTCCTCATTGTAATTTCCCTTATCATGCAAATCACTTAGGATCCTCGCAAGCCTGTACTTAGAGCCGGTAGCATCAGTGGTTATAATCATTCCAAGCAGGAAAATTGTACACTTGAAATACACAGCCTCTTCGACTTATGGTCCTCCTCATTATAAAGGGTGAGGCATAAGTCTGTAGGCATATGGAAAAGACACATCTGAGGTTATCCTGTGTGTGTGTGTGTGTGTGTGTGTGTGTGTGTGTGTGTGTGTGTGTGTGTGTGCGTGTGTTCGTGTTCGTTATCGTGTTCGTGTTCTTGAGGCAGTTCTGCTTCATCACCAAACTAGCTCCCGTAACATCACTAACCAACACCGATGACTGGCACCTTAAATCACTAGCTCCCTCGACCAGTGCCCAGTTATCAAGCCTCTTCCCCTGTATGTTGCTGAGAGGAGAATTGGGTGATATTTTTAAGGCCTCGTGACTGACTTGAGATGGCACAGTACTCGTTACCAACAGTGTATCAGGCGCCTTGGTCATAATTCTTAGTCCTTTCGAAGAGATTACATTTAAAAGATTCAGTCTAGGTTTAGGATGGATTAACTTGCCTACCTGCTTACCTGCCTGTGTGCCTGCCTGTCTGCCTACCTAATTACCTACCCACTTACCTGTGTCCCTGCGTGCCTGCCTGTCTTCCTACCTACCTACCTGCCTGTCTACACACACACACACACACACACACACACACACACACACACAAAGGCTAGGGAGACATGTTTAAGGCTATTTAGTGATGAGATGAACCCCGTGATAAAACTAGCAAGGTTTTGTTTGGTGTGTCCTGCCCTCTGTTTCTCCAACCCACAAACCTGTTTATTTATTTCCATATTAAGACAAACCCCCCATTTACCATATAATTATCGAAGTTCCTATTTATTCTCTTAGTTATTATTTATCTTCTATCTTAATTATCCATAGACTACCCCTAAGCTGTCTCATTATTACCATACTAATCAGATTCACCTCTTTCTCAGACACTCTTTCTCAGTGTAATTATTTATCTCAAAACCAATTTATTCTCAAGCTCAGCTAAACCCACCTTTATGTATTAGTTTTATGTTTTTCCTTTTTAATATTAACTTGCCTTATTGTGAAACGTTTGGTGGTTATATAAGTGAAGATAAAGGATTAAGTAAGCAGTCCTAAACTCTGGTTGAGACAGAGAACGTTGATAAGGCAAAAGAATGATTATCAATGTATGTCGACCCAGCATCCTAGCCGTCAATTCTCCAAGTCTAGAGAGAGGGCCGAGGGAGCGCAGTGGTGAATGGAGTCAGTGTGGACCGCGAGTGAGCTAAGAGAGGACGGACGCCCCTGTCACTCCCTCCAGGGACAGAGTGTCGCGGCTGTGTTAGTGGTTCGGTTCCTTACTCTCCTGCATAAGTTTCACCTCGAAGCCTCCTTCCTCTCGTTCACAAGACTCAAAAGCCTCCTTGAGCACCTACAGCAGTATTTTTCCCCTCCTGCAAAAGTCTCAAAAGCTTCCTTGAGCACCTACAAGTCTCATTCAGAGGCCTACTCCTCCTCCAGAAGTCTCAAAAACCTCCTTCACCCCCCTGAAGAAGTCTCACCCAGTCCCCTTCCCTCCTACAGAGGTCCAAGCTCAAAGCCTTATGGTTTACATGCAGTGTATTTTTCTGGAATAGAACAGTGAATTTACCTAACATTTTCTGAGTGTCGATGATCCTGTTAGCTCCGTGATAATGAGGGACGGCATCAGTGCTTAGGACGATTGTGTGATACCATTCCGGCAGAAGTAACTAAAACTCCATTAGTATATTTCTTTACAACGAAGCATCTTTAGGCTGGTTGAGAAGGTTGCAGAGAACCTTCAAGACACAGGAGGTTCACCTGAAAGGATAATGATACGATTCCGGCAGATATAAGGACAAGACACAATTTTTTTTCGCTACGACAAGAGTACAAGCCTTCAAGCTGGTTCAGAAGGTAGCAGAGAACCTTCCAAATAGAGGAGGTTCAAGTCCAAGGATGATGGTGGAAGAGATGAGACTTGGCGACAGAGGTAAGACTGAGGGAGATGGTGGCGGTGGCGGGGGTCTACAGGCAGGCCAGTGGAGCGCCGACCCCGAGACTGGGCTGGTGACACTGATGGAGGCGGCTCTGGCCAGGCTAATCAACGCTGACCCCATTGACAAGTGGTCTCAACTCGACCCACAGCCAATTGCAAGGTAGTGTGCTTTGAAATTGTCGATGATAGTATGATGATGGTGATGATGATGATGATGATGATATAATGATGATGTGGACCTATAGCAATGTGGTATTAAGTCGACCCATAGCTAGTTGCAAGGTATTTGGCCATAGCACTTTAATCTGGTCGTGTGTATGATGATGATAATCACTGATGATTTTATTCTGCATAGCCATGACCAAGAGTTCATCGGAATTTCTCAGCCAGCATTGCGTCGTATCTTGCGTATTTCTCTTTCCTCCCCAAAGGCAGGGAATATCCTTCCTTCCCATACTCTTTTCTTGTGTACTTCATATTGCTATCACATAGAAATAGTTCATGTAACAGCCCACATTACTACAACAGGTAGGGAATGTGGGCAAACTTTGGCTGTCCCGTACCACACCACTCTGAGATTTTAACCTTCCTGTATTGCAACGTAGTATATTGATGATGTGAGCTTAAAGCAAGGTACTGTGTTAGTACTGTCCTTGGGTGATGATGGGAACGGTGAGACTTGCACGGAACCACTTTGATTTTGCTAGTACTGGCCAGAACTACTGATGATAAGGGGTCGTTATTGCTTGTGTTAGTTCTTGGTGATGACGGCAACCTGTTGCAAGGCAAAAAAGTCAACTTTTCTCCTCGGTCTGTAACTTTAAAAGGTAGTAAAGGAGAGATGACTGAGATAGCGTGATCGAGTTATAGTGTCCAGTCACTAGGCGTACAACGTATCCGAGAGGGCAAGGGTAAATTTGTGGCCCTTATTTTCTGCAGCATTTGTCTTTGTTTTGGCAGATATCTGGTACCACTGGAAAACAGCTTTCACCACAGTTTAAGAAAGGCACGACATGCCATGATCGGCACAACAGCTGAGCAGAGAAAAAAATAATGATGCTCTGTTCTTGTCTAGCGGAAAAGTTTTGGGTGTTTCTCGGCTATACTTGGCTCTATGGGAAAAGAGAGAGAGAGAGAGAGAGAGAGAGAGAGTTCAATAGCTGGAAAGGAGACAATGTTTTGGTGTTCCTCAAAGCAGGGCAATTTTACAAGCCATACTGGGCAAGAGTTTTACTTATTGATTCCAAATTTTAGCTGAAGTATTGTGTTCTCACTCGATTCGCCCACTTAAGAAAAGTATCCTATCCTTGTGTGTGTGTGTGTGTGTGTGTGTGTGTGTGTGTGTGTGTGAGAGAGAGAGAGAGAGAGAGAGAGAGAGAGAGAGTACGAGGATGCAGACAGAAATAGGAACAAAACACATCCAGTCACTTAAACCTCAGACAGAGTACCATGTGGAAGGGACTCAAGTTTTAGGCCACATTACAAAACACAGACCAAAGCAATGTACAGGAAAAAGCACCACTGGGCCAGAAAAACAATATACGAAAAACAGTAGGGCCTTAAAAACAAAAGACAACAAGGAGGGCTGGAGATCAGGCTGTGTTGATTGCCTTGATGGTCTCCTCTATCTGACAGAGCGTTGGACACTACGGGAGTCATTTCTGGACAGGAGGCAGGAAGGAGGGCGGGAGGGAGGGCTGTTATGTACTGCCTCTTCCATTCAACACAACACTAGCAGTTGGACCTAATTATCTATGGGAGGATTCTCTCTCTCTCTCTCTCTCTCTCTCTCTCAATCTCTCTCGTTTTTTGTCTGTACTACATTAGAAGGACGCATCGTGCCGATTGTGTACTCAATTTTTTAACACGCGAGAGAGAGAGAGAGAGAGAGTAAATTTTTCCCTGTAGTACACATCTCAGATACTCCTAAATAACACACACACAAACACACGAACTTACGTACACAGAACAGGCGAAACTTTGAATGTGACACCCGTAGACTTTCAGGCAGCAAAATTTCTTAACGAATATATAGCCGATCGAAAGTTAGGTTAGGTCACTTTGGGCAGGGTTTGGTCTGATTAGGTAATTTTTGGTTGGGTTGGGTTCAGTTCGACTAGATATAGACGGATTAGGTTAGATTGCTTTAGAATACGTCGGTTTTGGGTTGGGTTTTATTTGGTTGGGTTAGGCTGGGTTAGGTTCGGTTGGATTAGGTCATTTTAGGCTTGACTGGGTTGGGTTAGGTCGGGTATGGTATGGTTAAGTGAGACTGGGTAGGATTAGGTAGGGTTAGATGCGGTTAGGCTGCGTCAGAATTGGTTAGGTTAGGTATTGGGAGGTTACGTGAGATTGTTAGGTTAAATATAATTAGACTGGGTTAGGTGAGGTTAAGTTAGATTAGGTTGGGTTAATTTGGGTTGGATTAGGTCATTCGAGGTTAGGCAGGGCTCAGTTCGAGCAAATATTGATAGGTTAGTTGAGACTGGGCTAAAATAAATTGATTTATGCATTACGGTCTTTTGTTGGTCGGTCCTTCCAAAGTCAAACATCACAGGAGGCGAACGTGATTTTGTGTGTGTGTGTGTGTGTGTGTGTGTGTGTGTGTGTGTGTGTGTGTGTGTGCTCACTTCGTGTTTCGTCTATTTTATATATTTTGTGTGTGCCTTGTGTAACTAAAACTTTGGTTTTACGTTTGGCTTCTCGTGTGACTGAGGGTGGACTGCTTATGAACAGCGTCCTTTATAGTTACGATTCCCTCTTCCTCAGTGTAGCATATGTTTTTAGTTTATTTAGCCTAATCCCTTAATATGTAATCCTCGGGTCGTGTATGTTTTAATCCTGGCTAATCCATGAGAAGTATGTTAATCTGAGGTATAATCAGGATACACCCAGCTGTTATGAAGGGAAAATTATAGTGTTGCGTCGTGGTGCTCTTATGCGGCAGGGATTGGCAGGTGGAGAGACGGGTAGGTAGATGGTGAGGCAAGGATAGATAGATGGTGAGGAAGAGATAGGTAGATGGTGAGGAAGGGATAGGTAGATGGTGAGGAAGGGATAGGTAGATGGTGAGGAAGGGATAGACAGATGGTGAGACAGGGTTCGACAGATGCTGAAGCATTGATTGATAGATGGTGAGGCAGGGATAGGCATATGATGAGACAAGGATGGGTAAATGTTGAGGCATTAATAGAAAGATGGTTTGGCAGGGATAGGCAGATGGTTAGGCAGGTAGGAGAAACGTGGGAGGACAGACAACATGATAGGCAGGGTGAGGGTGTAGATAGCGAGTAAATCAGATTTGAGAGGCTGGAGGTAGGCAGAGACGAGGCAGAGGAAAGAGAGAAGGTAGGAAGAGAGGCAGAGGAAAGAATGAGATAGAGAGGCAGGAGTGAGGAAAATGATACTAAGAAGATAGGCAGAGGCATGGGAGAGGCAAAAGAAATGCAGGAAGTAGGCTGAGAGGTAGGACAGTGACAGAGGAAAGGAAGAAGGTAGTCAGGAGAAAGGCAGGAGGTAGGCAGAGACTTGGAATAGGGTGGAAGGAAGCAGGAGGTAGAAAAGGAAGCAAGAAGGTAGGCAGAAAAGTGGAGGAGAGGAACGGTTTGGGTAGAGAGGAAAGAGGCAGGAAGAGGATAATAGAGGGTGGGTAAGAGGTACAAGAGGTGGGTAGAGAGGAAGGAGAAAGACTTGAAAGACACAGAGGAAGGTTGGAAGAGGGAGGAGAGAGGCAGAGGATGTTAAGAAGGCAGGCATCAAACCATACCAATTTGGTAGACTCCACATACCTTCTTAGTCGCCTAGGCAACCGTGAGTTAGGCAGGAGATGCGAGATTGAAGAGTGATGAGGCAGAAGGAATGGGGGGAGGTAGGGACGGGGAAGAGGTAGGGATGGGGGAGAGATACGGTTGTCACTCTTTCCTTCTTGTCTCCCTCCCTCTTCCCCTTCCCTCCCGTCTTTTCCTAGTTTCCTTCTAATTTTCCCTTATCTCTCTCTTCCCACGTCTCCCATTCTCCATCATTCTCCTTCTCTTTCGTCCTCCTCCCTCCACCTTCCTGTTCCCCCCTCCATCTTACCTTTACCCATATTCTTTCCTCCATTCCCCTCCTTCATCTCTCCTGCTTCTATCCCTGCTTCAGTATTTGCCCTGTTGATCCTTTATTCTTCCCCTTTATCTTCCATCTTCAGTTTTTCAATCTATTCCTGTTTCAAATATTTCTCTCTCTCTCTCTCTCTCTCTCCCTCTCTCTCTCTCACCATAAATGTTTGTGCTATCCTTGTCTTATCCTCGTAACCTAGTCAGATTCTTTGACAACTGGTACCCACTATGAAGCAACTGGTCTGCTGCAGTTATATTCTTTTCGTATGTTCTTATATGCACATGTGTGTATCCTTAAAAAAAAAAAAAAGTGGTTAGTATAATTGTCTTACCAAGAAAAGTAACGCGTCATTAGATTAGTGAATAATTCTCGTCTGTTAACTCTGAATTTGTCTTTTTGGCATTTTTGCCATATAGAGCTTATCCCAAGGCACTGAAGTTACCTGCCTGGCCATAACTAACATCTTTGTGTTCTGGGGAAGGAGCTGGGATGTGGCAGCATTGTTTATTAATCTTAAGGACTTAGCTAAGAGTAGGGACAGGAATGGAAGGAAGAGCTTGGAAATAAAGCGGAAAGGAACGGCAGGTGGATGGATGGACCCTACCCAGCTCCTACCCTCCTCCTACATCCTCTCCACCCCCACCCGTGTGCCTTACTCTCTGCCTCCCCCTCCTCCATCACCACCAACGCGCACTACACGTCTGCGGTCCTTGCCCTTACACCTATCCCCATCCTACTTCCCCTCCTATATAATTCCCTCCCCTATTTCCCTCCCACATCCCATATCACCCCTTCCTACCACCCCCTCACCCCTACCCCTTCTTAAATCTCATCTTTTTACCACCCCGTATTTTCCCTCCCTTACCCCCTTCTACCTCCTCTATTCCACTGCCCCCACCTATCCCCTCTCCTACCTCCCATCTTTCCCCACGTCCCCATCCCTCCTCCTCCCACCCATCTTCTTCATTGTGCCTGACGGAGCACGCCTTGCATTACCTGAAGACAATGGCAAATTGATCTCTGGTACCCTCTCACACCCACACCACTCCATACCCCTACACCCGCACCCTACTGACCCTCACCCTCCATCATACAGTCTGTCTCACACTTACACCCTTCCACCTTTTCACACCCACACCTCTCCTCACACCCTCCACCCTCCAACACATTCCACCCACACAACCCAACCTTACACCCATACACCCTTCCTCTTAGTCCTCTTCACATCCAGCACCCCACACCCTCAACCACACCCTCCCAGAACCTTGCTCACACCTGCACCTTCCCCATGCCTCAGTTCCACTAAGATCACTACCCTTCAGCTTTGCCTTAAATCAACACTGGTTCTGACGTCATTTTTCCACACGTTCTCGTTTAGCGGGCAGGATGATAGAAAACGTCATGTTAGTACAACTAAAGTGATATATATTAGATATGGGTATAGCAAGAATACGTATGAGTAATGAATTAAAACCTATCCAGATTGATGTGAACGAAAGTTAAATGGTTAATGTACAAAAATAAATTTTCAGTACTTGCTGAAAGTATCGAAATAAAAGACTAATAAATTCATCCTCACCTGTCAAATAATAGAGAGAAACTATCCATATAACTATTCCATTCATTTGTCTATCCCTGCGTGATAAAAGTATGTATATACAGGTAACTAACCACAAATAGATTACATCAGTTTATCATCTAATCCGTGAAGTCATGCTGACCATCATACTATGCCAGACTCGTTGGCAGTTCATTTACACTCGATTTACTGCCAGAATTGCTTCTGCTTCCTGAACACTTTTAAGTAAATGTGACTGCAAGTGTCTGGCATTTGCCTTGTGAGCTAAATAATCAAGTTGCAACAATATTTCCGGCCGGGTGCAGGTAGACTGGTCCACGACGTATTCTTCCTTGTTTTACCTGAGTGTATTATACACAAACGATACATTTTCAACGAGTTATCTATGATAGGTATAAAGAATAATACATGTTAATGCCTCCGAACCATGCCAAAATCTCCTTTATTGCACAAAATCAGCATAAATGGGTAGCGTGGAAATTTTCCACACTGATGTTGAAGGACGTCCATCTCTTCCACGTGTAGGTACGTCGTTCATTTGTTTTTCCGCAATAACGGACGATTTCCACGAAACAACATCCCAACCACCCTTATTCGCACCTTGCATCCACATCCACACTCTTACACCCACACCCCGCCGTAACCCCGCCATCTTACACTCTTCCTCACATCCTCCATCCAACATCCACATCACTTAACTTCCCCTCTCTCACCCAATACCTACCTTCCTCGTGCGCTACACTTGGCACTTAATCTGCACCTTCCATTCTCTCCACAACCACCCACCACTCACACCCTACGCCTACCTCCTCTCACCTTACATTCATTGGTACAGAAACCAAACTTACGGCTGTACGCTCAATACTTTAATTGCGAAAGGGAAGGAAACCCATAACTCAGACTGACAATTTTCTGGTTATTAGCCTTTATCAACCTCTGTTGCAAATTACTAAGTGTAGGTATAGAAATTGCCTGGTAACTATACTTTCGTTACAGAAATTGCCACAAAACCTGGGGTCTTGCCTTCACCTTTGCGATTTAAGTTTTAAGCATGCGGAAATTAGACCAACGATTAAAACCACGGAGGGAACATTTCCAACAGATTTTGATTGAATTATCAAAGAGGAGCGTACGAATGGATATAATCCTGAACACAAAATTTGAAAGGCCTTGATATTATGGATATTGACAAATACGTAAAACAATTCTCGGCACCAGCGATGATGGTTTAAGAATTACTGACGAACATTTACAGGTAAATGAAACAATGAATTTCTCAGTAAAATAGACCTGTAAAAAAATCGAACACTGAACCAACTTTCGTTAGAAAAAGATTGGTTACTGAAATCTAGCAGTCAGTCAGTCCACCTGCTGCCTTGCATTCCCATTTTTCATCCAGTTTTTTTTAATCCCACTGGAAACAGTCCCCCCCCCCTCCTACCCAGTGTTTCTTACATCCACCCTATATTTGTCACTCCTGCTGTCCACCATTTACTTTCTGCAACTTCCCTCCATTCACTGTTTGTTGCCTTCACTTTCCATCCTCTGCCTCCCACCTTTACCCCTTGTCTCTGGGCTCTTACCTCCACTTTCCATCTCCCACATCCCTCTCTGCATTACCTCCAGTTCTTCTCTTGTTACCTCACCCATTTATCTCTCACGCTCACCCTCACGACTGGACAAGACGTGGGATGTCGAGTTGGAACAGTTACGTGAGAAAGTGACGATTAGCAGACACCTTCATTTGTTCCCACAGTCTCTCCCCTTTCCCATATGCCCCCCTCCCCCCCATTGCCCTCCACATACTCATCTCCCGCTTTACTCATCGGATTATCCCCTACATTCACCCTTCTCATATATTTCCCTGTCCACCACATACATCCACTTCTGCGTTATTCACCTGACTCAGGCCAGTCATGCTTCATCTTCTCTCTTTTCCCTATATTTACCTGTTAATTTACAACATCCTTTAACTCTACCTTCCTGTTTGCCTAACTAGTGATTTACCTGTGTACTGTATTTAGTTACCTACCATCCTACATACCTAGCTACTCACCTACCCACCTGCCTGCTTACCTACCTTCTTACTTAGCTACTTATCACTCATTCCCCCGTAGTACTCATTTTCCATATACTTTACCTATCTGCTAGTATATTTACCTACTTATCCTTTAACAACTCATTTACTCATTCGCACTTAACAACTCATTTACTCATTCGCACTACCCACCTATCTATACAGTCTACTCATTTATTAACATCACGACATCCATCTATCCTACCACCTCTACCCACCTGCCCACTTAGCCTAACCACGCATCTACCGACCCTACCCAAGTGTGGACCTTGTACATGCAAAACAATACAGCACATCCCTTCTCACACCTGACCTACACCATAACCCTTACCCACACCACACCTGTTACCCACATCTTACTTCTTACTCACATCTTACCCACACCACACCTGTTACCTACACCATAACCCTTACCCACACCACACCTGTTACCCACACCTTATTTCTTACTCACACCTTACCTACACCATAACCCTTACCAACACTACACCTGTTACCCACACCATAACCCTTACCCACACCACAGCTGTTACCCACACATTAATCACACTTTACCCACATTTAATTCCTAACATTCGTCCCACATTCACTCTTTACGCATAATTACTCTCGTTTTACTCATACCAGACTCATATTTACACCATTCTTACTCGTTACTAGCATTTCACCTATGCAAGCCCTGGCCAATCCTACATACACCCACCCTGTCTACTGTATGTGTACGAGTTATCACATTAACTCACTCACCCATCAGTTCATCCAGTACGTCCATCAAGTATTCATCTATCTATCTATCTATCTATCTATTGCCAGACGCCTCAGTCCCGTTTGGGGTGGCCACAAACAAATCGCCTCCAAGTCGCCCTGTCCCCCGCCATTTCACTCCCCTGCTCCCAACTCACATCCCCCTCTCTGACCACCAATCATCATCAATTTATTCCTACCTAATTACTCGTTCAATCATCCAGACCCATCCATCCATCCTTGCATCCAACCATCAGTAAGATTTGCATAATTATTCATCTCTTCCTTCATCTGTCTTCACTACTCGAATGACTCTAATCTTATTCGAGTTTACATTCCTATCTACTCATCAGCCTACCTACCCACTTAGCTGTCTGTCTGTCCACCTACATACGTATCATCCTGCCTGCCATCCTGTCTACTTACCAACCAATCGTACTATCTACCACTAAACCTACTTTCCTGTGTATCTGCCTTGTAATGAGACAACAAACCACAAAATTAATAAAATTGGTACTTACGTATACCAACAAAGGCAACCGGATTATATTAAACTGCATTACTTAATTACACATGAATTACATAACAGTGATGAATACAACTGATGAATAATTATATAAATCTTACTGATGCAAGCATTGATGGATGGATGGGTCTGGATGATTGAACGATTTTTTTTTTTTCATACACAATTGACTAACAACCTTTATGATGGGGTGCGTAATGCATTAGACAAAGTAAATCGCAGGAGAATACGACCCCCAAGTCCTGAGAAGCTAGACGTTACGTAGTCAGTGTCGACCAAGCTGTTGAACGGGGAGGGTGGTTGTGATTGTATGCTACGTTTTCCAGTGTATTTTATAAACTGAAGAGCATCATAACTGTCCAGAGGGGAGGGTGTAGGCTACTCTGTGTATTTCTCCACTTTTTTTCGTCGTCAGTGGTAGGGTGCAATATATTTTAACCTCCTCAGTACGATGACTTCTTGTTTTACCCATGCGTCCTTGGATGCGAGGCCTGGGGGAGGGGGGGACTGGTTTACGATTGAAAATTGAGAGGAAGGATGGGACTGGAGTGTACAGGTGTTGTGATGAGGAGGAGTAGATGGAGATGGTTTGGGGATGTGGAGAGGATGGAGGATGACAGCTAGGTGTGGAGGGATGAGAGGTGTGAATGAAGAATTGAGAGGAAGGATGGGACTGGAGTGTATAGGTGTTGTGATACTAAATTGTGATGAGGAGAGGTAGATTGAGATTGTTTGGGCATGTGGAGAGGATGGAGGATGACAGCTGGGTGAAGAAAATATAGTGCCCTGGTCCGCTGTGCAGCTTACGGATGCAAAAATGGGCACAGAAATTCATCGAAGAGATAGCATTCGTTTTAAAGGCAAGAAATATATCTTGTTGCTAAGTCTATAAGAGTACTGATGAACACTACACTTTTTACACTCGTGCAACATACGATATATTCGCATCGCGTTTAAAAAATTCCAAGGTGCAAAAAATGGGTGTTCAAAGACTAGAGAGAGAGAGAGAGTTGTAATATACAGTTACAGACATCGATGTCAGTGATTTGTGTATATACCATCGACCTCAGATTTATCTTTGTTATCATAATTAAGCAGACAGTAGGTGAAGGAGGTTACAAAGAAAAAAGATTTAAAAAAAAAGTGTATTACAATGCAGTAACCTATGACGTTTTATTCACACTCTTGACTAAATGTATCCCATACAGTTGGTAGGGCTAGGCAGAAGATATCATAATCTAAATATATTTTGTACTGGGATATGTATTTATACAAAGGAGCGGCATTGAGACAGCCAAAACAATAACGGTGGAGGCTGCAAGTGCTGGTGTTTCAATATGGCCACCGTAAATGACACACTCGCTGCGGAACCTCTCCATGTTATAGAGCTCAGTGGTCGGCAGTGGGTCAAGTTCTGCTAATTTTAAATCTACCCATACATTGCATCATTAATATATTGCATGAAGAAGTAGCTAAAAATCGACAGTGTCCCCTAATAGATACAGTAATACATCTTTATTATTAAGTTATAATTAAATGATTGAAGATTTTATTGAACTCTATTTTCTTCCCCTCCCGTCCCAGAGCCATGTTTGAAGGTAAAGCTTCTCTCGTATTTACTGACTCCTTTTCCTGTTTTTGTGCATTTAAAGCTGATGTGAATGCTTGTAGCTATTACAGGAATCATGGGCAACATACTGGTGTAATTTTATCCATATTTTCTGTATGATTTGAAGACTGGATGAAACATATGCCAGGATTACACTAGGTAGGTAAGCTTATGGCGCTGTCAGGATGTACTTATATTTTGTGATGTTGGAGGGATGCCTTCATGTGGTAACACTGATATTACCGCGAAGTGGATCTACCAGGTTATAGAATTATACGCCCCACAGTCCCCTCCCTGACCCCCAAAAAGAGGATGGCGGACGGCAAGATGTCAACTTTGGCTGGCTGATACCATAGTAGTTCTTTATCTATCTATCTATCTATTGCCAGACGCCTCAATCCCGTTCGGGGTGGCCACAAACAAATCGCCTCCACGTCGCTCTGTCCCCCGCTATTTCACTGCCCCGCTCCCAACTCACACCCCTCTGTCTCATATACCTCTCCACCCCATCCCTTCATCTCATCCTCGGCCTCCCCCTCCATCTCCCCCCCTCCACCTCACTCACATACACTCTCTTCGTCAGTCTTTCACCTCCCATCCTCTCCACATGGCCAAACCACCTCAGTGTATTCCTCCTAACGCTTCCTATCACATCCACACCACAACGCTCCTTTATATCCTCATTTGACAGCCTGTCTCTCCATGTGACTCCACAGGCTCCTCTTAAGTAAGCAGTCCTTAACTCTGGTTGAGACAGAGAACGTTGATAAGGCAAAAGAATGATTATAAATGTATGTCGACCCAGCATCCTAGCCGTCAATTCTCCAAGTCTAGAGAGAGGGCCGAGGGAGCGCAGTGGTGAATGGAGTCAGTGTGGACCGCGAGTGAGCTAAGAGAGGACGGACGCCCCTGTCACTCCCTCCAGGGACAGAGTGTCGCGGCTGTGTTAGTGGTTCGGTTCCTTACTCTCCTGCAGAAGTCTCACCTCGAAGCCTCCTTCTCCTCGTTCACAAGTCTCAAAAGCCTCCTTGAGCACCTACAGCAGTATTTTTCCCCTCCTGCAAAAGTCTCAAAAGCTTCCTTGAGCACCTACAAGTCTCATTCAGTGGCCTACTCCTCCTCCAGAAGTCTCAAAAACCTCCTTCACCCCCTGAAGAAGTCTCACCCAGTCCCCTTCCCTCCTGCAGAGGTCCAAGCTCAAAGCCTTATGGTTTACATGCAGTGTATTTTTCTGGAATAGAACAGTGAATTTACCTAACATTTTCTGAGTGTCGATGATCCTGTTAGCTCCGTGATAATGAGGGACGGCATCAGTGCTTAGGACGATTGTGTGATACCATTCCGGCAGAAGTAACTAAAACTCCATTAGTATATTTCTTTACAACGAAGCATCTTTAGGCTGGTTGAGAAGGTTGCAGAGAACCTTCAAGACACAGGAGGTTCACCTGAAAGGATAATGATACGATTCCGGCAGATATAAGGACAAGACACAATTTTTTTTCGCTACGACAAGAGTACAAGCCTTCAAGCTGGTTGAGAAGGTAGCAGAGAACCTTCCAAATAGAGGAGGTTTAAGTCCAAGGATGATGGTGGAAGAGATGAGACTTGGCGACGGAGGTAAGACTGAGGGAGATGGTGGCGGTGGCGGGGGTCTACAGGCAGGCCAGTGGAGCGCCGACCCCGAGACTGGGCTGGTGACACTGACGGAGGCGGCTCTGGCCAGGCTAATCAACGCTGACCCCATTGAAAGTGGTCTCAACTCGACCCACAGCCAATTGCAAGGTAGCGTGCTTTGAAATTGTCGATGATAGTTTGATGATGGTGATGATGATGATGATGATGATGATATAATGATGATGTGGACCTATAGCAATGTGGTATTAAGTCGACCCATAGCTAGTTGCAAGGTATTTGGCCATAGCACTTTAATCTGGTCGTGTGTATGATGATGATAATGACTGATGATTTTATTCTGCACAGCCATGACCAAGAGTTCATCGGAATTTCTCAGCCAGCATTGCGTCGTATCTTGCGTATTTCTCTTTCCTCCCCAGAGACAGGGAATATCCTTCCTTCCCATACTCTTTTCTTGTGTACTTCATATTGCTATCACATAGAAATAGTTCATGTAACAGCCCACATTGCCACAACCGGTAGGGAATGTGGACAAACTTTGGCTGTCCCGTACCACACCACTCTGAGATTTTAACCTTCCTGTATTGCAACGTAGTATATTGATGATGTGAGCTTAAAGCAAGGTACTGTGTTAGTACTGTCCTTGGGTGATGATGGGAACGGTGAGACTTGCACGGAACCACTTTGATTTTGCTAGTACTGGCCAGAACTACTGATGATAAGGGTTCGTTATTGCTTGTGTTAGTTCTTGGTGATGACGGCAACCTGTTGCAAGGCAAAAAAGTCAACTTTTCTCCTCGGTCTGTAACTTTAAAAGGTAGTAAAGGAGAGATGACTGAGATAGCGTGATCGAGTTATAGTGTCCTGTCACTAGGCGTACAACGTATCCGAGAGGGCAAGGGTAAATTTGTGGCCCTTATTTTCTGCAGCATTTGTCTTTGTTTTGGCAGATATCTGGTACCACTGGAAAACAGCTTTCCCCACAGTTTAAGAAAGCCACGACATGCCATGATCGGCACAACAGCTGAGCAGAGAAAAAATAATGATGCTCTGTTCTTGTCTAGCGGAAACGTTTTGGGTGTTTTTCGGCTATACTTGGCTCTATGGGAAGAGAGAGAGAGAGAGAGAGAGAGAGAGAGAGTTCAATAGCTGGAAAGGAGACAATGCTTTGGTGTTCCTTAAAGCAGGGCAATTTTACAAGCCATACTGGGCAAGAGTTTTACTTAGTGATACCAAATTTTAGCTGAAGTATTGTGTTCTCACTCGATTTGCCCACTTAAGAAAAGTATCCTATCCTTGTGTGTGTGTGTGAGAGAGAGAGAGAGAGAGAGAGTACGAGGATGCAGACAGAAATAGGAACAAAACACATCCAGTCACTTAAACCTCAGACAGAGTACCAAGTGGAAGGGACTCAAGTTTTAGGCCACATTACATAACACACACCAAAGCAATGTACAGGAAAAAGCACCACTGGGCCAGAAAAACAATATACGAAAAACAGTAGGGCCTTAAAAACAAAAGACAACAAGGAGGGCAGGAGATCAGGCTGTGTTGATTGCCTTGATTGTCTCCTCTATCTGACGGAGCGTTGGACACTACGGGAGTCATTTCTGGTCATTGTCTTTTGTTTTGACTGTAACAGTGGGCCAAAACAATAGAAAAAACAACAGAGGATTATAAACAGGAGGCAGGAAGGAGGGCGGGAGGGAGGGCTGTTATGTACTGCCTCTTCCATTCAACACAACACTAGCAGTTGGACCTAATTATCTACGGGAGGATTCTCTCTCTCTCTCTCTCTCTCTCGTTTTTTGTCTGTACTACATTAGAAGGACGCATCGTGCCGATTGTGTACCCAATTTTTTAACACGAGAGAGAGAGAGAGAGAGAGAGAGAGAGAGAGAGAGTGTAAATTTTTCCCTGTAGTACACATCTCACTCCTAAATAAACACACACACAAACACACAAACTTATGTACACAGAACAGGCGATACTTGGAATGTGACATCCGTAGACTTTCAGGCAGCAAAATTTCTTAGCGAACGCTTTTATAGCCGATCGAAAGTTAGGTTAGGTCACTTTGGGCAGGGTTTGGTCTGATTAGGTAATTTTTGGTTGGGTTGGGTTCACTTCGACTAGATATAGACGGATGAGGTTAGATTGCTTTAGAATACGTCGATTTTGATAGGTTTTGGGTTGGGTTTTATTTGGTTGGGTTAGGCTGGGTTAGATTAGGTTGGATTAGGTCATTTTAGGCTTGACTGGTTGGGTTAGGTCGGGTATGGTATGGTTAAGTGAGACTGGGTAGGATTAGGTAGGGTTAGATGAGGTTAGGCTGCGTCAGAATTGGTTAAGTTAGGTATTGGGAGGTTACGTGAGATTGTTAGGTTAAATACAGTTAGACTGGGTTAGGTGAGGTTAAGTTAGATTAGGTTGGGTTAACTTGGGTTGGATTAGGTCATTCGAGGTTAGGCAGGGTTCAGTTCCAGCAAATCTGGATAGGTTAGTTGAGACTGGGCTAAAATAAATTGGTTTATGCATTACGGTCTTTTGTTGGTCGGTCCTTCCAAAGTCAAACATCACAGGAGGTGGGCGTGGTTTTGTGTGTGTGTGTGTGGGGGGGTGCTCGCTTCGTGTTTCGTCTATTTTATATATTTTGTGTGTGCCTTGTGTGACTGAAACTTTGTGTTTGTATGTTTCACTTCTCGTGTGACTGAGGGTGGACTGCTTAAGAATAGCACCCTTTATAGGGTGCTTATACTTGCACTCCTCATAGTCCTCATCAGCCTACGAACTACCTATCCAAGCCGTACATAAGGCCAAACAGTCCCACAGAGTCCTGCAGATCCACCTTAGATATAACCGTATCTCCATACACACACACACACACACACACACACACACACACACACACACACAAAATACTCTCTAACGGATCTAGCTGGTGAGGAAATGTCTTTATGTAAATGTGGTGGTGTGGGAGGTTGCCATGGTAACATAGTCACCTACCACCAGTCAAGTAAGGATCTTCTTATCGATATATTTTGGATAAGGCTGGTTAATATCCCTTTGAACACACACACACACACACACACACGCACACCTGCACATAGCTACACTTCCACATATCCACACCTCACAATGTCACATGCAGTAGAATATGGCATAGAAGACCCTGGTTGTGATATGATTACCCTAGTGAATCCTGGATCATATTTTTTTTTATTTTATTCATACTATCTCAAGACGACTTTATTTAATACGATAAATCAGTGGCAGTGACGGTTAACTAAGATATTATTCCTTTTGCATGGGTGACGAGGGGCCAGTAACAGGAGCAACGAACAGAGAGCTATGTGGCATTTCTTTTCTGCAGTGTGTCACAATATCCCGCCCCACACCACCACACATCCCCGCCGGTCCCTCTCTACTCACCAGTCTTCGAAACGACCTAACATTATCTTTTCAAAGCAACGAAGTGTAGATGTTGATACAAATAAACGTGAAATACAATTATGTCTTAATTTCTTTCCTAAGCTGAACATGTCATCAAATAAATAACTGATATCTTGTGTAATTACCCTTTTTTAATATGAACAGGCTTAAATATTAGCCGTAAATAACAAGCATAATTAAGTAAGCATTCTGTGAAAATGCTCTGAGTACATAATGGGTTAATTAAGGACGCCAGAATTTAAGAACAAACCAAAGAATAGCCAGCGAACTCAGGCATGACCAAAAGCACCCCACATGGCCTCCCTAGCATTGGAGTACTGGATATGTCGGTACTCCACTATCTGTGTTAGTCATGGAGGCTCAGTAGTACCCTTAAGATAAGTTACTATATGAAAATCTGGTTGGAAAATTTTGAAAGGTTAGAAGTGCAGAGATACCAAGAGCTGAGATAATGCTCAAAATGTCGTCTCTTGGATTAAAAGGAACCGGTCAAATCAGACACTGCTCACATGGCGCAACTCTACCGGACATTTCTAACCTGAAGATTCCATACTCTTCGTCAATGAAGGATGCAATGCTGATCTCTCAAACTACTACTACTACTACTACTACTACTACTACTACTACTACTACGACTACTACTACTACTACTAACAGTAAACTCCCAGCCCAAAAGCAGTCAAGATAGAGAGTTCCCACACCCAACATCACTTCAAAATCTCTTTACCCAAAATCTCGTGGCGAATGGCGTGCAAGATTTTCGCATAATTCTCTGTACGTAGAGCGAATAACATGCTAGTTTATGGAATACAGGAGTCTGCCACAACTCTCCATTTGAGGATAAGAATGGTTAAAGGAAAAAAACGTAGACAGAGGCGAGTGGGAGAAGGCTGTGGTATTGGACTGTTCGGGGGTACTATCGATGTTTTCACTGCCTTTTTTTCTCATATACAGAGTGAAACTAAAGCTTTATTAATCCTCAGATACGCACATCATTGTTAACTGACGTGATCTGGTACGAGTATGGCTGAAAACAAAATATGTAATCAGAAAAGCGACCACAAAAAAAAAAAAAAATCGTTGTTTCTGCCACTAGTGGATGTTATTACAGTCAACCGAGAAAGCCCGATGAAGCTATGTGTTTGGCCAGGTTTATATATCTATCTATCAGTCTGTCTACCTGACTTCCTGCCTGTCTGCCTTTTCTGCCTCCCTGACTACTAGCCTGTCTGCCTTTGTCTGCCAGCCTGTCTGTTAGCAAGATTATAAGGAAAAGTCAGCAGATTATCTTATTTCTTTATTTAGATTTTGAATTTACCATTCTAAACAAGCCCTTACGAACTCGGGAACGTTGTCGCTGGAATCCAAGCAGGAAGAGTCAGCGGACAGTGACTAATTGTTCGCGGTTACCCATTCATTTTACTGCTTTCTCTGAATAGGAAGCCCACCCCGACTTAATCTGTGGCGTCACAAAAGGTGCGCGGGGAAGTCAAGCGAGCAGATTATCTCTGTCATTAGACTTTGAGTTAGGTTAGGATGAAGTAATTTTTTTTTGTTTTAATAGCATTCAGTAAAAGGTCAGGGGTACAAGACAAAGATAAAGGTTCAGTCAGCCGTCATGTCCGAGCGAGAGGCTCATCAATTTCGAAGCATTGTGATGAGCAAATAATAAACAGTAGCTCAGAGATAGACTCCGTGGAGAGAGTGCATCAGCACATCACGTCTACACAATTATTTGATTTTCTGTTACAATACTCTAGAATCACAGGTGTTTATTGATAAAGTGGACTGGCGTTTGAATCGACTGTGAGGCACGAGAGTTGTTGGCGTCACTTCATAAGCTGGTGGATAGATTTTGCTGCATTTTCTCGCCATTGTCCTCCTGCCTGTGATCTCGCCTTGTTCCCGCTGCACCCTCCAAAGGTATGCTGTTTGACTTTTTCTATACTCGCGGCTCACGACCCTGAGGTTGTCATTATCGTACCCTGGCAACTTACCATTAATAAGCGCGACCGATTTCGTATCATATTATGCACGAATCAATATGATAAGCACGAATATATTATACACGAATATTATTATACACGAACATATTATACACGAATCACATGCGTCTCATATAATATCAACCTCAGAGGCGTGCGCCACGACTATAATTCTGTACTCGTTTTACTCTAACTTGGCTCAAATTTTCCATCCCTCCAACCTGAATGCTGAGTTGTAGCAATAGATTAATGCTAGAAAACGTAAGTCACAAAAAAGTGGTATGGAAAGGGAGCCGTAGCGTTGTCCGTCTCTTCCAATGATCCATGTGAAGTAAGCTGCAAAAGGACGAAAATTTGGGCCACTTAACAATGAAAAAATAATATACTACGTGTTACAATGATAATCTAGGACGTTGTGGACAGTTGAGAAGTTTGCGGTTTGCAATAGAAGGACAGGAAGACAGAGAGACAGACAGGCAGAAGACAGACAGATACAAGGCAAGGAGACACAAAGGGGAGACGAAGCGTGACATTATTATTAGTGTAGATGACTACAGAGCACATTGCATTTGTGCCCTAACTTTAAAAGCATGTCTTCTCATGCAGAGGTTCTTTGACGAGTAGTGAACTGACAGACACACACACACACACACACACACACACACACACACACACACACACACACACACACACACACACACACACACACACACACACACACACACACACACACACACACACACACACACACACACACACACACACACACACACACACACACACACACACACACACACACACACACACACACACACACACACACACACACACACACACACACACACACACACACACACACACACACACACACACACACACACACACACACACACACACACACACACACACACACACACACACACACACACACACACACACACACACACACACACACACACACACACACACACACACACACACACACACACACACACACACACACACACACACACACACACACACACACACACACACACACACACACACACACACACACACACACACACACACACACACACACACACACACACACACACACACACACACACACACACACACACACACACACACACACACACACACACACACACACACACACACACACACACACACACACACACACACACACCCACACACACACACACACACACACACACACACACACACACACACACACACACACACACACACACACACACACACACACACACACACACACACACACACACACACACACACACACACACACACACACACACACAGATAGATAGATAGTTTATTGACCACAGCTTACAATATATTCTCATATACACAATCACAAAAACATATATGCATATAATTTGTACAAAAGATTATAACAAATTCACAATACTAAACAGCCATAGTCCACAAAATAATTCATCAAAATACAGCCAAAAGACTTACCGGTATCTAAGCAATTACAATAACAAAACAAATGATGAATCAGCTGACAAATGTTAATGATACACCATTAAGATATCATGAATTACTTTGCATGTTTTTTCAAGAGTAAAAGCTTCTCCGAAAAGATCCGCCATTCTCCTAAAATTATATTGTTCTCTGATATCCTCTGTTAAAGGGCACACCTCTACCACATGTCTCTCTGTTTGAATAAGACCACAGATACATAATCTCTCCTCAATGGGAAGACTACCACGCCCCCTCCTGTTCCACCTTCCAGTTTCCACCGCCAAGCTATGGCCACACACACGGAATCTTGTGAATGACATACGATGTGACTCGCTGACCAAGTGTTTTGTTTTATATATATCATGTAATACAAAGTCAGGATTAATTTCTCTATAAACACGACACCTAGATGCAACTGAGTCTGTAATCATATTGCGAACATTAACAATTAAGAAAGATTTGCCGGAGACTTCATTCTGAATGAACTCCTTAACAATTTTCCCTGTGTGCGTCCTTGCGTCAGTGGTAATTCTGATGGCAAGTGACAGCAGATCGTCATGCATAACAGATCTCTCTACCCACATTCTATGAAAAAACTTGTGTTGGGACCACTTAATAAAGTCCTGAGGTGTCGGATAGCCCGCCTCAGCATAGCACACAAGGTTGGATGTCGACCTTCTCACTCCCAACAATTGTTTCAACGCCCAGTTGTAAAGTTTAATGACGGGTTTAACGTCACCACCAACCCATGACTCACAACCGTACATTAGGGATGAGATCAAGGCTGCATCAAACACTCTCCTTTTTACAATAAACGGGACATCATTATTCTTATTTACAAAAGACACATATTTCAAAACATGACATAGCTTGTTTTTTGCATGCAGCTGAACGGCTGAGGACACGGAGCCATCACTCGTGAAGGGTGAACCTAAGTACACGTAACTAGAACATTGCTCAATAACCATGTCCCCCACGTAGATCGGCTCCGCGTCCCCATCCTCGCCATTTATCACAAAAAATTTAGTCTTACTACTGTTTATCATCATCCCATAATCTTGACAGTATTGGTATGTTATCTCTAGTTTCCGTATCATGCTATCTCTGCTTGTTGAAAGCAACACAGTATCGTCCATCATGACTAGGATGTGTAACTATTGTAGAAATCCTTCTGGGTGACATTTCTCCTTCATTACCTTTATCAGTTCATTGACAAAGAGTACAAATAAGAGGCATGAGGTCGGAGATCCTTGCCTAACACCTACTGTAGCAGTCATGACGGCAGCGCCCACAATACTCTCCGTTACCCGGTACATCGCTGCTATTGCTGCTAGCATCACCACGCCACAACCTAACCTCTTTAGAACTGAAAACAACTTTCGTCTCGGAACTAAATCATACGCCTTAGAAAAATCTATAAATGTTACAAAAAGTTTTAGTTTCTTTCTCTTTGCAGTATCAATAAGGAGGCGCAAAGTAACTATATGTTCCGTACAACCGCGGTTCTTTTGCGCTCCTGCCTGTTCCCTGAAAGGAGTAAACCATCTTCCTAACCGCTCACATAACACCATGTCATATAGTTTAGCTATGCAATTTCTGACACTGATTCCCCTATAATTATTAGGGTCTCCTCTGTTTCCCTTCTTAAAAATAGTGAACATTTTTGCCCTCTTCCATGAGCTAGGATACAAACCAGAGCAAAACACATTGTTAAATAACGTTGTAATAGCAAGTATCCACTGCGCTGGGAGTAGAGTCAACACACCCGGGGGGAGCCCGTCTGGCCCACACGCTTTATCAGGCTTTATTTTCTTTACTTGTTGGTGCACCTGTGCGGGCGAGATGGGCTCATCCAGTACGGGGATAGTGACATCAGTTGTCACCTCATCTACAACCTCATTGTTCACATCCTCTCTGTTCAGCACAGACTCAAAATGGAATTTAAAATCCTCATCACTGGGGCACAAGATTTCATCAGGTCTGTCCATGTTAAAGTCTCCTTTCCAATCAATTGCTCTCCACACTCTTGCGTCATCAGCATCATCCAGCATCCTCTCCCACCTACCAAGATTGCTACCACCTATCTCTACTGCTCTGTCTACCCTGCCTATATTGTCCTCCGCACAGGAGTATAAAGCGTCAGTGATGCGCTTCTCAAAAGCTTCAACATTTACATAATCTTCATTAGGTACTCTTTGCATAATATTATTCACAAATGCTTCTTTTTTTTATTCTGTTAAATCTGATTGACTTTCTCATTAAACAAGTCTTGCCAGCATTTCCATGAAGGGCTGCGTGATCCCCTAGCGACCCGCCCTCGTCATGAGACTGTCCAAATCTACGCCTGAACACGTAACTGTTACTGTAATGGGGGCATGATCGGAAGGGAGGTCACCCCGCCTTAACACAGAAAAATCACTCATATAGTCTATCAGAGACGGTGACGCCACACATGTATCCACCTCCGAAACCCAGGTGCCGCGTCTCCGATATGTTTTATTACCAGGAAAATGTTTGTCAGCATACATGAGGTTATTAGTGACAACCAATCTGTTATCAATACATATAGTACACAACAATTCAGCGTTATCGTTAGCCCTGTTTACATCATCGTGAATCACTGGGTATGACATATCATTTACATTAGGTATCTTCGCTATCGACACACACACACACACACACACACACACAATTTATTTTTGGGTAGGGCTGGTAAAGAGACCTGTATGATCATGAGAGTTAACAGAGACAGTATTAACACTCTTATGACTCACTCTCAGCTGAATGCTATCGCCCAGCAGTACCTGGAATAAAATACTAGAGTTGCCCCTACCATGAGAGGGCCCGGGTACCATCTAGTGGTTGTAAAAGTAGCTGGACAAGTCTCTCGTCTTGGTAGGCGTCGCTACTTGGCTACTTTTGCTAGTGGCCGTATGACAGTGGAAGGGCGAGGGTGTGTGTGTGTTGCTGTAGCATCATTCCTCTGAGGTAAGTGTTGGATATTTGCTGTTTTTAGCCATTAAGGTGACTACATTAGGACACAAGGATATCGCACTGACAGCCAGAAAGTATCATGGCCCAAAGAAATATTACCTATGAGGCTACTAGACGTAATTCTGATGAGACAAGGGGGCTGTTGGTGTGAGGGAGATGGAGGCCTTGTACCGCCTCAATCTTGGTGTCTCAGACCAGTGAAATAGCAGTGTGAGTGTCATCCTGTAGATTCTCGTTCCGATCAGACTGGTGGACTAGGCTTGCCTGCCTCCTTGTCCATGTCCACCCAACAGTACAGTTTGGGACCTGAATGTATACTGATAAGTGCGATTCAGATATGAGAGGGACAATGTGATGGAAAAAATTATTGTATGTAAATTATTTTGTCCTGAAGCGCATGCACACACACACACACACACACACACACACACACACACACACACACACACACACACACACACACACACACACACACACACACACACATACATTCGCACACGCGCGCGCACACACGCACACACACTCATGCATGCACGAACTCACGCACGCACACACACACACACACACACACACACACACACACACACACACACACACACACACAGTATATTATGTTGTTCGTTCCTTCATTTGCCTAGGCCGAGATCGTCGTTTTTTTGCAGCTGATTTCCCGTAGTGCAGTGGTAAATTTGGACAAATATACAGCTCTGCATCATTTCCACGTCCCTTCTTCGTGACTAGCATCAATCTAGTGTTAACCCCTTGTCACAACACAAAATTTAAGAAAGAGATTGCAATTTTACGCCAAGTTAGATTGAACAGGGGTCCTTATCCTGCAGCGGTGTGTCACAGGCTGATGGTGATGATAATAGGGTTGTCGAAGATGATATTGATAATGATGATAGTGATGCTGATGGTGATAGTGATGTTGAAACTCCTGAACCAACTAACTGGACCGAGATTATGGTGATTGTAATGATGATGAAGCAGCTGGGATAATAATGATGATGATGATGACGGTGATGGAACTTAGGTAGTAACTCTTTAACAGGGTTGTGATGATTGCTGTGCTTGACGCTGTTGCTCCTGGCGATGATGATGATGATGATGATGACGATGATGATGATGATGATGATGACGACTACGACAACGATGATGATGGTGATGACGATGATGATGGTGACGGCGACGATCTTCATGTCTATAGCTGAGTCACCTCTTGTTTTTCGTTTCTCTTCAAATGTAGTTGGTGACTGTGTGTAGGAGAGAGAGAGAGAGAGAGAGAGAGAGAGAGAGAGTGTGTGTGTGTGTGTGTGTGTGTGTGTGTCCGCGCATGCTTGTGTGTATTTGCGTGCGTGCGTGCGTGTGTACAGCATTTCCCTCACACTCGAACTATTTATATCATAAGAGTGCAAATGAGGTCAGGGATATTGCTCTTCTTGGCCATACAAATACTAAACATTTACACTATGTTCTGAAAAAACATACTGGATTCCTAAGGTCACTCAATGGGTTTCAAAAATCATTGTTCACTGTCTCTTTATTTATCGCAAGGAAAGGGATGGATGTGTGTCCGAAACAGTAGCTCAGTTTTGGTCTTTCTCTGGACCGTGAATTATTTAAATGGAATAATTCTCCTTATTTATATTGGTTTAGTTGTGAGGATGCAACACACGTTTCGTTTACGTTTTATCAGGGCACATCAAAGAGCGGCCATGTCCATCTGCTTCTCACTAATGATTTTCGAACGAGGTTCTACATTCCTCTAGATTTTAGGGACAGTGAAGCCGCACAGCACCACAACACGCCATACCATACCATACCATACCATACCACACCACAAAACCACACACCACAAAACCCCCACACCACACAACCCCAAACCACACCACCCAACACCACACCACCCCACACCACACCACCTCAAACTTTACCACACCAACCACCCTTCCACACCACACCACACCAAGGGGATTAACCAAAGGGTCCTTAAGCTCCCGCATCTAGTAATTCTGAGCTTGTTTCCAGGTAACTCCACACACACACCTCAGGTCACGTCTTTCACAGAAGAGATAACAGAAGGACAGCGAGCGTAACTGAATGGCAAGCCAGAGATGGAGTGAGAAGAAAAGGTGCACAGAGAACAAGATGGAGAGATCATATGATGCAGATCTACCGAGCAAGGACGGAACTGGGTAACAATCAATGGATCAGAGTGGAGAAAGGTGAGACGGTCCTTATCATGAAGTGGTGTGTCACAGGCTGATGGTGATGATATTGATGGTGATAATGATGTTGATGCTGATGGTGGTGATGCTTTAACCTCTCAACGTATGAGGTTACAGAATGCACAGTGAGGCTGCATAGCCAGGAAATGGAAGAATATGAGTGCATTTAAGTATTTATGTAATGTGATGAATAAGGATGGAAGATTAGAGGATGAAGTGACTGGAATGATGCGTCAGGGAAGAAGGGTTGCTTGTTCTCTAAAAAGTAGTGATTAGGAAGAGGGAACTGAGGATGAAAGTGTTAAAAAAAAAAGGGCACTGCATGCTGTGATTCCCACTTTAAAGTATGGAAGTGAAGCTTGGATCTTGCTGGAAGGACACAAGTCAAGAGTGAGAGCGGTGGAAATGAGCTACTTGAGAGGAGCATGTGGAGTTTCATAGAGAGACAGACAGACAAATGGGCAGATGAAGGAGCGTTGTGATGCTGATGTGGATGAGACTGAAAGCGTTAAGAGAAACACTTCGAGGTGGTTTGGCCATGTGGAGAGGATGGCGAATAAGAAAATGACTAGAAGAGTGCACATGAGTTAGCTGGAAGGATAGAGGGGGATGGGGAGACCGACGATGAGATGGAGGGAAAGAGTAGAAACATATGAGTGGGATACTTGAGCTAAATGGTAGAGGACAGTACATCATGAAGGCGATTTGCTTGTGGTCACCCATTACGGGATTAAGGCGTCTGGCTATAGATAAACAGATATAGATAGAAAGGTAGGTGATGATGATAATAATAATATGATGATGATGATGAGGAGGAGGAGGAGAATGGTAATTATAATGAGAATGACGGTGTAAATAATGATGATGATGATGATGATGGTGGTGGTAATGAGGACGACAACTACGATGATGATGATTATGATGATGATGATATTGATGATGATTTTTGTCGGCAGGTGGAAGGACGAAACAGCAGGAACTCTACCATCGGTCCAAGCATCCACGATTCCACATCCACCCATCCGTCCATCCATCCATCCATCTCGCTTGATGTTAACCCTCTCGCACACGATAAATTTCAGTAAGTTTTCTGGCTCACGATTTTATACGACGAAGCCGCCCGGCCGGGGAGCGCGCGCGCGGCAAATTTGAGCGAATGAAACACATTCTTGCCTTATTTTCGCCACCCAAAAATCCATGTATTCCCATGAAACCTTTCTCAAGGTAGGCATCGATGTTTGTTCTATCTAATAAACAGGACCAAAACGCAGGAAAACATCAGCAAAAAAAGTTATTAGCCCTGGAAGCATGGTCGAGTAAACTGTTTTCACTTCCCAACATCGCCGTTTGAATGTTTTCCATCATACAGGAAAATGATCTAATAAGTTTTTATAGAGAATTTCATCAGCTTTCTAACGAAAAAATCCGGTTGAGATATGATGTATACTTTTCGAGAAAATGGCCAAAAATTGAAAGCCATTTTCGGAAAAAATTCACTGACCTCTGATAGCTAAATTTTCCCAGACACCTTATGTTTTTATTACATAGTAATATGCCCAAATTCACCAGCTTTCCCCATCTCAAAGAAGAACCCCATACGCCTCATAGTTCTCGAGTAAATCGAAAGAAAGTACTAGGCACTCCGTCCATGATTGACTTTCGTGATGCGTGCACGGCGTACGCAATGTTCCCGCCTACGTAACAACGAATTCTTATCATAAATATTACATAGTTATGTATTGTACATACGTAGAATTTACTGCTCTTTATCATGGTTCAAACGTGAAATCGATACGTCCAATAGTTTTCGAGTAATTGGCCGACAAAGTGAGAGTATTACTACGAGCGTTAATCAATGGTAACAGCCGCGAAGAGACATTCATTTCCACCGCCTTTTCTCACACAAAACGTAAAATAATGCTTACATTTTGGTATTGATCATACGTAGAATTTAATGGTATAGATCATGGTTGTTACAGAAAATCGATAAGTCTAATAGTTTTCGAGTAATTGGCTGACAAAGTGAGGTTAGTACTCCGAGCGCTTGTCACTGATAACAAACGCGAGGGAAAAAAAAAAAAAAAAACTCGCCTTTTACCCCCCAAAACGCTACCAAAGGCTTACATTCTGGTATTGATTATACGTAGAATTTAGTGGTATTGATGATGGTTGTAACAGAAAATCGATAAGTCTAATAGTTTTCGAGTAACTGGCCGACAAAATGATGTTATTACTCCGAGCGCTTGTCACACAACAACCGCTAGGAACAAAACATTTCTCTCGCCTTTTACCCCCCAAAACGCTACCAAAGGCTTACATTCTGGTATTGATCTTACGTAGAATTTAGTGGTATTGATGATGGTTGTAACAGGAAATCGATAAGTCTAATAGTTTTCGAGTAATTGGCCGACAAAGTGAGGTTACTCTTCCGATCGCTACCAACTTTTACACACAGTTTTTTCCTTGCACACCTGCCTGAAGACTATGCTACCAACTTTTTTTCCCTCTATCTGTACAGACTGTTACATCTTCCATGGATGTTTTCCTATTGTTATAACCTACTACACATAAACATAACTCTTCTATAGTTACTGCTGTGGAGATTTACTTTCTTTCATATGTGTAATCTGTAGGAGAAAATGGTTATTTGTCTGAAAGTTGGAGAGGTAATGGTAATAGATTATTATATATATATCAACAAAATTTGCAGAACTCACTTCCTCCAGGGGTGTTGTCCAGTTAGACCAGGGATTTGAAGATGAGGAGTTATGTAGTGTGTGTGTGAGTCAGCTTCTCCCTGAGAGTATGAGGCAATGCTATTTTTAGCACACACCACACTCGTTCACGGAAACTGGCAGCTTGTTTGACGTATATTTCATACAATTCCATACGCATTTACACTATCAGAATCACAATAATTCCAGCCCTAAAACACCGGTAATTCTCCCCTCCCGACTTCAGGTTTGCCCCTTCACAACACTCTGTTTCATGCCGTACGTAACGCTTGCTGGCTCCATAAGTTCACCAAGCCATCCACAGTATCTTTCACACAATATATATTTATGCCTTGGCTTCATTTATATACGTATTTCCACTCACGCCATACGGCCTACGGGGGGACGGAGTGGCGAAACCCCGCTACACTGACCATGCGTCTATTTAACTTGAGTATCAATTGCTTCTTCATAAGCTTTCCAGCTGTCTGAACAGATCAGCGGTAGTTTTAAAAACTAAAATAACTCGGTTCTGGTGCTCAGTTTGGTACGTTTATTTTCCTTTTATCAGAACTGGCGCGGCAAATTTTGAGAAAAATCCCTCAAGTAACTCCTATTATTTTTTTTTTTACTAGGTTTCTAATGATGTCCATAGATCTGTTGTGGCTTTAATGGTTTCCTAGACAACGCAGTCTTGGTGCATTTCTCTGCCACCCTATTATACCACGTCATATAGTGTTCTCGCTTGCTTGCTCTGTACGCTCGCTCAGTTGAACAATAAATCACTGAAGAAAAGGTGGTATGAAGCCCCCTAAGCCGCCGTAGTATTACATCCTCGGTATGCAGTTCGTTCCCTGTGGCCTTGTAACTTTGTGTACCCGAAGAGCTTACAAAATAACTTGAAATAATTTTCCTTTCGTAACTAGACTCGTTTCACTTTAACTTGGCCTGAGTTGTTGTTGTTGTTCTTGTTACATCTTAGGCTCCTCTGGATGTGAACCCTGTGTTATATTGAAGGATTGTCTGTGTTGTGGTGGTGTGATGCAGGAAGTGAGTGGGTGTGCTGTGGTGTGGGGGTGCCACTTTGCAGTATGAGCACAGGGGATTGTATGTGTGTTATATTTTGTGTTAGTATTGTAGCAGGGAAGGTTGGTGTACTCGTGTCTCTGGGTTCGGTAGTGTCTGAAGGGTGTATGTCTGGTGGTGGCACATGAAGGATGCTGTTTGGTAGAAAGTTTTGGCTGGCTGGGGTGTGTGTGTGTTTATGTATGTGTTTGGTATAGAAAGTTTTGGCTGGCTGGGGGGGGGGTGTTTATGTATGTGTTTGGTATAGAAAGTTTTGGCTGGCTGGGGTGTCTGTGTGTTTATGTATGTGTTTGGTATAGAAAGTTTTGGCTGGCTGGGGTGTCTGTGTGTTTATGTATGTGTTTGGTAGAGAAAGTTTTGGCTGGCTGGGGTGTCTGTGTGTTTATGTATGTGTCTGGGAAGTGTAGAGTTGGGTGGAGGAGGGGATATGTTGCAAAGATAATCTGTGTAGTGATGGGCGGTTGTTCGATTTTGTTTGTGGAGAGGATGATGCAACATAAGGTTACAAAGGTGGGACGGATCTTGAGCTGAAGTGATGAACTGTGTGCCTCTCATATTCACTTGGTCTCTGACTGAAATTAGTCATGTTTCTTGGTGTAGGCTGTCAGTACTTGTGGTCTTAGTGTCTTCTGCTATCAAGGTATTGTTTTCTGTTCTTTAAAGCTCCTTCGTGTTTGTGTTGGACATGATTACGGCTCAGCTTGTGCGGCAGTAATTCACGGTTGTTTTAATGTATTACTTATAAGTGGAGGATGGAGTTGGGATGTATATGAGAAAGGGTGTGAATTAGGGGGAGTGATGCATAATGACGGGGGACAGGGTGGCATAGAGGAGACTTGTTTGTGGCCACCTCTTACGGGATTAAGTCGTCTGGCTATAGATAGATGGATAGACAGATAGCTAATAGTTTCCATACAGTTTGCCGAGTAATAGCGATAGTTATCACTAGAATATGATGCTAGTCAGGAATGAGTGCTGTGGAAAGAATGTAGGGCTGTAGTATTGTCTACTTCTGCTACTGATCTGCCTGACATTCTGGTATGCTTTAAATAAAACTCTGTGCCAAGTTAAAGTGAAAGGCGTGTATGTTTGTGTAGGAGGAACAAGAGACAAGGAGGTATTCTGTGGCCTGTTTTCTTTGTGCTTCCTACAAGACACAATAATCGTTATGACGGGGCATTGGTGGCAAGTTTGTAAGTCAGCACACACTTACGGCCTCTCATTATACAAGGTGGTCCATATATTACGTCACCCAGTTCTTGTGTGTTGCGGGCACGGCTCAGTGAACATTGCCAGTGTCTACCCTGCATCATTATCTATTTCCCACAACCCTCTTCAGGCTTAGCTTTATAATATAGGCTTTAATTTAGGTCCACTGATTGCATGGTGGAGAATTCCCATAACCTTTTTTATGCTTAGCTGTATATCATTGTATTGTATAATCTTTTATGTCCACGATCACAAGGTTGAGTAGTAATTTCGTGAAGCGATCAGAATGTCTTAGCTCATCACAAAAGCCGTCCCCAGAACACACAAGACTGCAGAGCGCAATATACTTATCACCTATATTAAGTCAAAGCCACAGTTTAAAAGGTAATGAAACAAGACAGAAAATTTAAGTTTTCATTATTAATACTTCAGTACAAAATACATTAACAGAGACAGCAATATAAAATATGCATTCAGAAGTAGCATTTGTCCACAGAACATCCTGGACTTGCAAGGCAGATCACACCATCACCACCAGGCTTCTCTCGGCAGGTCAGGGCAGATCACCAGCAGCAGCAGCAAGTCATCTCACGGCTGGGGAAGACACGACACCCTGCCGCCGCCGCTACCGCCGCCGCCGCCGCCGCCACCACCACCACCACCACCACCACCAGGCATCTCAGAGTAGGGGAAGACACCACACCACCGTCAGGCTTCTCACGGCAGGGCAGACCAAACATCAGCAGGGTATGACCAGTGTGGCAAGGAAGCAGCGTCAAGGCAGAAGACTCCAGCACGACCTGTGGACCAGATGTGTATTAGTTCAAATCAGTGTTAGCTTTAGTTATTTAATCTTCTATCTATCTCTATCTATTGCCAGACGCCTCAATCCCGTTTGGGGTGGCCACAGACAAATCGCCTCCAAGTCGCCCTGTCCCCCGCCATTTCACTGCCCTGCTCCCAACTCACACACCCCTCTCTCATATACCTCTCCACCCCATCCCTCCATCTCATCCTCGGCCTCCCCCTCCCTCTTCCCCCCTCCACCTCCCTCTTCCCCCCTCCACCTCACTCACATACATTCTCTTCGTCAGTCTTTCACCCTCCATCCTCTCCACATGGCCAAACCACCTCAGTGTGTTCTCCTAACGCTTCCTATCACATCCACATCCACACCACAACGCTCCTTTATATCCTCATTCGTCAGCCTGTCTCTCCACGTGACTCCACAGGCTCCTCTTAAATAACTCATTTCCACTGCTCTCACTCTTGGCTTGTGTCCTTCCAACAACGTCCAAGCTTCACTTGCATACGTTGGAGTTGGTATCACAATACTGTCATGTAGTAACTTTTTCACTTCCATGCTCACTTCCCTGTTTCTTATCACTGCTTTCAAAGAACCATCAACCTTTCTTCCCTGCTGTACCCTGTCAAGCACTTCACCCTCCAAACCTCCATCCTTACTCATCACACTACCCAATTACTTAAACGTACTCACATTTTCCAATTCCTCACCATCCAACCTCGCTGTACATTCACTAACTTCACCTCTCTCAAAGACCATCACTTTACTCTTCCCTACATTCACCTTTAGATTCCGTTTCTTACACACTCTCCCAAACTCATCCACCAAGCCTTGCAGCTCCCCTTCGTCTTCACTCAACAACACAGTATCATTTGCAAACAACAGTACAGGGAGTTTCCAAACACTACCCTCTCTCACCAAGGCCACTCCAACATCCACTACCCTACCTTGTACCTCTTTTATTACCCCATCCATGTACAGATTGAACAACCATGGAGACATGACACATCCCTGTTTCAACCCAACCTTCAAAGCGTGGACTCATTAGTTCACCATCCACACGCAATGCAGCCTTTGCACCATTGTACATACTCTTCACAGCATTCAACAACTTCCCATCTCACCAATATTTTATCCAAATTTCCCATACAGGGTGTTGCATGAAATGTTTGACAAACTTCAGAAAGTTGTTCTTGGGGCAATTTTGAGTTAAGAATTGCTGCATCAACCTGGGCTAATTTCTCGTCTATTATGCTCAGGTTCTGTAGGGAATGGCAGCAGATTAGAGACTGGTATCGCAAAATGTTATCCCCTGCCACCACCACCAGGCCGTTTATTTTAAATCCCCTTGTAAAACTGTAGAGATATATCGGCAGGACAGTAAATAGTGATCCTACTCTGGTACTCTGTATGGAATTTCAGAGAGAGAGATGATGATGCCACTGATTCATGGGGCTTTCCCCGATTTAACTTTCTTCATTGCTTCCACAACTTCTATCCACGTTACTTACCTCTCTATTCAGTTTGCACGAAAATTAATGTTTAAAAGACTGATGATATAATCACGAAATTTTCTTCTTAAAGTTTAGTAAGTAAATATTTAATTTGAAGTGTGACGTCACTGGTGCATTATGGGAGCAACGTTGAGAGATGCTGGAGGTGAGTGAAGATTTTTATTCTTTATGGTGTTAGTCTACTTCTTATTATGGTAATTCTTATGCCTATGTCTTTATCAGTGTTTGCAGTCATTATCGAGAGGTGTAGTCGGCTGATGTAAGTTGTAATTATTAGCTATAAGGATGATATACGGCGGTGTGTATCTCCAGGTGACCAAGATGTCCCTTTAAACTCGAGTAAGCAGTGCTACTTAAATCCCCCGATATTCACACCATCTGTTTAGGTTTTAAGGTCGAATGTGATCCTGTACATGGGCAGGCATAGTAGGTTAATTGGCTGGAAAAAATGAGGGGATGTGTGTAAAAACTGTAATGGGTAGTTTGTTTACATCGGGGATATAAACTCCGCGAGTCCCTTTAACTCTTGCAATCCCGGTGATGCCCTTTTCAGTTTATTCATAGTGCCAGAAGGCAATTTTATTCAACTTATGCAAAGTCTCTGCTATTGCAGGAGTTCAGTGAGGCTGTGCCTAACCCCTACACTTCCAGAAGTCTATACAAAGCTAAATATAATCATGAGATGGCGGAAAAAAAAAAAAAAATCCCCGCTCTGTGAGTTAAACTAGTGAAGACTGAAGGTATTAACATGTGTAGGCGAGACACTGGATAAAGCCTGATTGGAGATATAGTATATTGAACTGGAAGGACTGCATACCTTACATCCTTCATTAGCCATTGCTGCTACCTTTAAATAAGAATTATCATACTGAAGGTAATTACTAGCAGCCTTCATTAACATATTACTGTACTGTAATTAGGAGAGAGGTTTCATAAGTTGATTGGAAGTCAGGAGACAGCAGGAATATACCATTACTGTTGAGGGGGATGAATTTGTGTGTAGGCTATGATATAGGAAGCATATCTCAGAATATGGATGTACAAGGTTAATCATATCTTGTATAGTACTTACACTTTCAGATTTGATGGCTTTTCCTTTCGTAATCTTTACTGAATGATGCAATCAGTTCATGATTACACATTATATAATCTCAGACTTCATCTGTGTCATTGTAGCTGGCTCACCTTGACAAATTTTAGTCCTTCTGCTGCTTAGTTCCTGTGTCTAAGTGGCAGAATAAGACAGTATTATGGTTTTGCATCCTCCCCATAGATCTTCATTGTGATTTGCATGATAAGCTAGTCTTTATCTCTAGAAACAGCTCAGCATTCAAGGTGGAGAGATGCCAGGTTTTTGTCAGTTTAGGGTGGACATGTAGTCTATATAGTTTGTCTTTATTGTTTTATGTATTCATTATTATTATTATTTTTTACTGTGGATCAAATTTAGCGATTCATCTCTTCCGTTTATAAATCGGTACAACAGATAGGCTTTCATTCTCTAGTTCGCACGGAAGGTATGACCAATGAGTACTGTACTGTCTTCCTGTGCAGTGTATATTTTGTCATTTGTACTCTCATTATAAGTTTCATTAAAGAATTTGTATCATATGTTTAGTTTCTGTGTCACTCAGTGTGTTAAGTTTATGTAATATATGGTTAATCGTTTAAGTCCTGCCGTTGGATAGCAGTCTAAGTTGCAGTTTTTACTTTCTCCCTTTATATAAGTAGCAACTGCTCTATATTCATTCCATAGCACTTGTTCATGATTAGCATCAAACTGCAGGCTTAGGTATTCCAAGTAGCTCAGGAAATTTCGAGATATCTCCTCCTAAAGCGACATTAATAGGTACATGACAATTTAGTTTAGTCTGTGCATGTTGTTCAATTTCCCATTTTTTGTAACATGTAAAGAAATAAAATACAGTAAAAGTTTTAGCCGGAAGGCTTATGGGGGCGCGGTGGCATGGTCAGTATGGTGCTGGCCTACTGATCAGGAAGACCCGGGTTCAAATCCCGGTGTGATAGAGGTTTCTTTAAAATGTGGCTGAGGGAAGTTTGCTTAGCAGGCTTTCCTTAAAACCACAAGGCCCCATACTTACACTTCAGCTTACACACACCAAGACACTTACACACACTACTACATACATACACACAAGACACACACACACACACTAAGACACGTACATAGCCACAGTCACCTTCACACAGTAGACACACCACACACACACACAGAGGGTGGGACAGACACACCACAGGCAGACAGAGGGACATATACAAAACACAGGGAATGAGAGAGGAGGGGGTTTTATTAAAAAGTCCAATTTTGGTATACCTCCTGTGGCAAAATTGATATAGCCCCCCCTTTAATATTTTTTGGATATTTTCATTTAGTGCCCCCCAGGCCCCAGACCCACTCGGCTGAACCAAATTGTCTGGCGTCAGCTAGAACATGATATACTAGAGTTATGCCGGTCATGTGGGGGTTAATGGTGACAGTGTAGTAACTGTCAGGCTCCTATGACTCACTCAGCCGAATAAAATCGTCTGTCAGCTGGAATGGAATACTAGAGTTGTCCCAAGCACCAGAAGGTTAAGAAAAAGCCTTAGATTAACTAAGGCCTTTTCTTAACCCCCTGGGTGATGCTCGGGACAACTCTAGTACCCCATTCCAGCTGACTCAGACGATTTTATTCGACTGAGTGAGTCATAGGAGCCTGACAGTGTCAATACCGTCACCATTAACCCCCTCACGACCGACATAACTCTAGCATCATGTTCCAGCTGACGCCAGACAATTTGGTTCAGCCGAGAGAGGATCCTAGGATCCTGAGAGACACTATAACATCACAAACAAAATACAAAATGCCTTCCCTCCATCTTGAACGTACTAGAATTCATTTACATTAAGTAAGCTCGTATTTTCGTATTTTTGCAGCTTATTTCATGTATCTTAGTTAAAAGAAAAAAATACTACGAGCCGGTGAATAAAACCCACACTTGCAGACGAAGAATATAATTACCAAACAGTTTCGGTGGACACTGCCACCATCTTCAGTGGTCAAGATAGTGAGAGGGAGTGACATACTGATTATACAAGGGTTCCTTTTTATGCCTGTGTGTGTGTGAAAGGGTGGGGTAAAGGTGAGGTGGGGTGGGGTAGATTGTAAGCGGGGATTAACCCAAGGGGGATTTTGGGGGGGACATTACCGGACAGGTCAGGTGTAATTCCTATCTGACCTTACCTGCCCTTCCTGCTACGACACAGGTAAGGTCAGATAGGAATTACACCTGACCTGTTCGGTAATGTCCCCCCCAAAATCCCCCTTGGGGTAATCCCCGCTTACAATCTACCCCACCCCACCTCACCTTTACCCCACCCTTTCACACACACACAGGCATAAAAAGGAACCCTTGTATAATCAGTATGTCACTCCCTCTCACTATCTTGACCACTGAAGATGGTGGCAGTGTCCGCCGAAACTGTTTGGTAATTATATTCTTCGTCTACAAGTGTGGGTTTTATTCACCGTCTTTGATTATCACGCAAGAGTGATTCATCCAGCCAATACTACGAGCTCTTTATCTTTTCATAGCCCTTCTTCGTGACTAGCATCGTATTCTAGTTATCTATAGTTACAACTGAGCATTCAAGTTGGAGGGATCACAACTTTAAGCAATTACAGTAAACAAACAAACAAAAAGCAAGTGTCGTCCTCTTGACCTTTCGTCTTCGCAGGAATGCAGCGGTGGCGCCATCTTGTGCGAGGAATGCGTGAAGTGCAGGCTCTTGAGTGGACGGAGCACGGAGCCACGAGAGACTTAATAATATTCGCTAGTCAGCCAGTCTAGAAGCGTGGGACATTTCCCTGAAATAATAATAATAATAATAGAAATAACAACAAAACCAGTCATATACATAATTCAATATCTTAGTCACTCGAGCTGTCCATTCCGCCCCTTCAGTACGAGGACGCATTTCTGTAAGCTATTTTTTCTAACATGGGAGGTTCGATACGTTTGATTGAGCCTATCCATAAGACTCCTAAAGCTGAGTAAATGCCTCTGAAAGTTGCAAAATATAAAATATAAAACGTCTATATGATATAAAAACCTTTGTTCACCTCCGGGACTCGATTTGTGGCGCCTAGAACAAGTGCTGACGTCATGTTTACACTTTGCTACCTTTAGACGATTTCCTGGAGCTTAAAGAAACCCTCTCGGGATGATGGGACAGACACAATAACCCCTTCAGACAGAGAATGACTTAGTTACTTTGTTCTAGGTAACCGGACGATTTTATTCAGCTTAGGAGATCCCCTCGTATCTAACCCCTCCAGTACGAAATTTCTCTCCAGAGTTGAAGAAAATCGTCTGGAGGAAGAAAGATGAAAATGGAAAAAAGTGTTAATGTGGACAATGAGTTAGATAAGACTGGTTTGGTTAAGGTAGGGTAGGGATGGGACGGTTGTGGCAGGGTGGGGTAGCGTTGGGTCGGTTATGGCCGGGTGGGGTAAGGTTGGGTTAGTTCTGGCAGGACGGGGTAGGATTGGGCCGGTTTTGGCAGGGTGGGGTAGGACTGGGTCGGTTTTGGCAGGGTGGGGAAGGGTTGGTCGGGTTTGGCAGGGTGGAGTAGGACAGAGTTGGTTTTGGCAGGGTGGAGTAGGACAGGGTTGGTTTTGGCAGGGTGGGGTAGGATCGGGTCGGTTTTGGCAGGGTGGGGTAGGATCGGGTCGGTTTTGACAGGGTGAGGTTAGATTAGGCTGATTATGCCGAGGTAGGGTAGGGATGGGTCGGTTATGGCAGGGTTGAATAGAGGTGGGTCGATTAGGGCAGGCGAGGGTAAGCATGGGTAGGTTATGGTTGCGTTGGGGAGGGTAGGATAGGTTATGGCAGGGTAGGATAGGGCTGGGTGGTGGTGGGCTGGGTAGGGTAGGGCTGGGTAGGGTAGTGTAGGGCTGGGTAGGGTAGGGTAGGCTGAATCAGGGTAGTGTAGGGTACAGAAGAGTGGTGGGTATAACTGCCGTTTAGTTCCGTCATATCCAACGCCTATTTCACTCAGTTATACTACACCGTCTCATCAAATCGGGGGCGATCTTCTCTACGATTTTTGCTCTTCCCCGCTTAGTTCAGTCCTTTAGTTCATTCATGACCCTTGGCTTTCCTTTTTATTTTTTTTTATGTGGTGGAGCGCAGGTGCACGAGGCTAGACCACCATAAGTCCAGAATATTTAAGGGTAGGCCACCAAACTACGCCCTGGTAACGTCTACACGTCAAAACATCTGTCCACTTCTGGGACTTGAACTGCGGAGCGCTGGACGCAGAGCTCCCGGTCTGCGGATGTCACTTTTACTCTTTGCTAGCTTCTGACGATATCCTACAGCTTCAGAAAACCCTCTTAGGATGACGGGACAGAATCATTTAACCCTTCAGACCAAGAACGATTTATTTACTTTGTCCTAGCTGACCGCACGATTTTATTCAACTTAGGAGATCCCCTGACAGAGAAGGGGTTGATGCTGGCTGTATCTAATCCCTCAAATTCAAACTTCCTCTCCAAAGCTGAAGAAAATCGTCTGGAGAAAGAATGAAGAAAACTGAAGAAAGTGTTAGAGTGAAAAATGAGTTAGATAAGATTGGTTTGGTTAGGGCAGGGTAGGGTTGGGTCGGTTCTGCCAGGGTGGGGTAGGGTTGGGTCGGTTTTGGCAGGGTGAGGTAGGACTGGGATAGTTTTGGCAGGGTGGGGTAGGACTTGGATGGTTTTTGCAGGGTGGGGTAGGATTGGGTCGGTTATGGCAGGGTGGGGTAGGGATGGGTCGGTCTTAGCAGGGTGGGGAAGGGACGGGTCGGTCTTGGTAGGGTGGGGTAGGGACGGGTCGGTCTTGGCAGGGTGGGGTAGGAATGGGTCGGTCTTGGTAGGGTGGGGTAAGATCGGGTCGGTTTTGGCAGGATGGGGTAGGATTGGGTCGGATATGGTAGGGTGGGGTAAGATCGGGTCGGTTTTGGCAGGGTGGGTTAGGATTGGGTCGGTTTTGGCAGGGTGGGGTAGGATTGGGTCGGTTTTGGCAGAGTGGGGTAGGATTGGGTCGGTTTTGGCAGGGTGGGGTAGGGATGGGTCAGATACGGCAGGGTAGGGTAAGATCGGGTCGGTTTTGGCAGGGTGGGGTAGGATTGGGTCGGTTTTGGCAGGGTGGGGTAGGGATGGGTCGGTCTTGGCAGGGTGGGGTAGAGATGGGTCGGTTTTGGCAGGGTGGGGTAGGATTGGGTCAGAGTTGGCAGAGTGTGATAGGAATGGCTCAGTTTTGGCTGGGTGGGATAGGTATGGGTCGGTTTTGGCAGGGTGGGGTATGATTAGGTCAGTTTTGGCAGAGTGGAGTAGAATTGAGTTGGTTTTGGTAGGGTGGGGTAGGGTTTGCTCGGTTTTGGTAGAGTGGGGTAGGATTGGACCGGTTTTGGCAGGGTGGGGTAGGATTGGGTCGGTTTTGGCAGGGTGGGGTAGGATTGGGTCGGTTTGGAAGGGTGAGGTAGGATTGGGTCGGTTTGGACAGGGTAGGGTAGGTGTGGGTCGGTTTTGGCAGGGTGGGCAAGGATTGGGTCGCATTTGGCAAGGTGGGGTAGAATTGGGTTGGTTTTGGCAGAGTAGGGTAGGGATGGATCGGTTATGGCAGAATAGGGTAGGATTGGGTCGGTTTTTGCCGGGTGAAGTAGGATGGGGTCGGTTTTGACAGGGTGGGGTACGATTGGGTCGGTTTTTGGCAGGGTGGGAAAGGATTGATCGGGTTTGGCAGGGTGGAGTAGGACTGGGTTGGTTTTGGCAGGGTGGGGTAGGATTGTGTCGGTCTTGACAGGGTGGGGTAAGGTTGGGTTGGTTTTGGCAGTATGGGGTAGGGATGGGTCGAGTTGCGTTTGGGAGGGTAGGATAGGTTATGGCAGGGTAAGATAGGGCTGGGTGGTGGTGGACTGGGTAGGGTAGGGCTGGGTAGGGTAGAGTAGGGCTGGGTAGGGTAGGGTAGGCTGAATCAGGGTAGTGTAGGGTACAGAAGAGTGGTGGGTATAACTGCCGTTTAGTTCCGTCATATCCAACGTCTATTTCACTCAGTTATACTACACTGTCTCATCAAATTTGGGGCGATCTTCTCTACGATTTTTGTTCTTCTCCGCTTAGTTCAGTCCTTTAGTTCATTCATGACCCTTGGCTTTCCTTTTGTTTTTATGAGGTGGAGCACAGGGGCACGAGGCTAGACCACCATTAGTCCAGAATATTACAGGGTAGGCCACCAAGCTACGCCCTGGTAACGTCTACACGTCAAAACATCTGTCCACCTCTGGGACTTGAACCGCGGAGCGCTGGACGCAGAGCTCTCGGTTTGCGGATGTCACTTTTACTCTTTGCTAGCTTCTGACGATATCCTACAGCTTCAGAAAACCCTCTTAGGATGACGGGACAGAATCATTTAACTTGTGCTGGAGTCTACTGTGTACTCTGTTCCATGTCTTTGGGAACTAGAGTATAGCATTGTAGGCTTTCTTTGCATACTTTACTTTTTCTGTGATATTGTATTTTAGTCATTTGTAATACCATAAACGGCAAAGTAAAGTTGATATACAGCTGATTCTTTTATTATCTTTAGTGTTTTACAAGAGCTTACAATTACAATACATTTACAAAGTATACAAGTAGCAATGGCAGCAGCTGTTAGGTTACTCTGGCAGAAGATTTTATATATTTAAGTATAAGTATCTCAAAGTATATCACAAAAGTATTGGACTAGAGCAAATGTTTCAAGTATTATCAAAGTATATCAGTTAAATACGGGCAAGATACCTTTAGCAATTAATATTATGTAGTAGGTCCTATGTCTATCTCCAACTCGCTCCCTCGCTCCTACTCGCCCCTCTACCCTCTCTCCATCACGCTCACTCTAGAACGACAGAAAAAGAAAAAGCGCATAAAAAAGTAAAGGTGGGGAAGTGAAAGAAGCACTAAAGCAGACAGACACTAACAGACAGACACACCATCCCAGCACGTTCGGCTGCGCTGAGGACAGGCAGACAGGACAGACGGAGAGGAAGATGGAAGTGGAAGGAAGTCCCCCCTTTACCGCCTCCCCCCACCCCACCTCCCTCCCCAGACCCACCTACCCGCCACACCCAGCCTAGTATGCTGGGAACTAAACACACACACACACACACAAATCACGCACACACAATCACACCCTAAAGGAAAATACAAAGAAAAATACAACCTGTCACCTGTCCTGTCCGGCGCTCCGATCTCCCTGCAGGCTCTCCGGTCTCCCCTGGTCTCTCGGCCGTCTCGTCTCTCCCTCGTAGCCGTCTCTGCATCGCCTGGGGAAATACAGGAACATCAAAGGTGCCTAAGGAATGCAATGCCTACCAGAGTAACGCTATACAGGTGCCGCCACAGCTGCTGCTACCCTCCCTACCACATCACCTATCAGTACAAGCTACAACACACGCTGCACCAGTTCCTCTGCAGGGCTTGCCATGTTCTCGAGCGGCCATCTCGTCGTCTACAGCTGCTATTTCTTCCGTAGTTGCCACCCCTTCTTCTGAGGTTGCCATGTCTTCTGAGGTTGCCATCTCGTCTTCTGAGGTTGCCATCTCGTCTTCTGAGGTTGCCATCTCGTCTTCTGAGGTTGCCATCTTGTCTTCTGGGGCTGCAGCTTCGCCTTCCCCTTCGCCTGCAGTTGCCATCTCTCTGGCCAGGGTTGACATCTCGTCCTCCGGCGTTTCCATCGTTTTCTGTGGAGCAAATATCAATTAGGCCAAAGTACGCACTATATGCTACTGCTGAGCCTATGTCCCGTATTCTGGGTGGCATAGGAGGCTTCGTAGCGCATTTCCCTGAGAGATTTATTTTCCATAACACCAACATTATACTGCAAACTTACGTCAATGTCTTCTAACCCCAACTTGTCATCCAATTCCTTCCTATTCCACACATCCTTCCTTTAAGTTCTTCACAGCCATACTGTACCATCACCACACCCACACTACCACCACCACCACCACAACCACACTCCATCACAACCACACTCCATCGTAATACAACCACCAGCATAACATTATCACCACTACCACAACCACGTACTACCACCACCATCACAACCACACCACCACCACCAACACCGCTGACATCACCACCGTCACAACCACCACACTGCTATCAGTGCTCTCGTGCAAAATTTGTCAGAGAAAGAGAGAGAGAGAGAGAGAGAGAGAGAGAGAGAGAGAGAGAGAGAGATTTTTGTGCGTGTGTGTGTGTGTGTGTGTGTGTGTGACTGTGTGTGTGTGTGTGTGTGTGTGTGTGTGTGTGTGTGTGTGTGTGTTTCTATGTGTGCGTGTGTGTGTGTGTGTGTGTGTGTGTGTGTGTGTGTGTGTGTGTGTGTGTGTGTGTGTGTGTGTGTGTGTATATATGTGTGTGTATGTGTGTGTGTATATATGTGTGTGTGTGTGTGTGTGTGTGTGTGTGTGTGTGTGTGTGTGTGTGTGTGTGTGTGTGTGTGTGTGTGTGTGTGTGTGTGTGTGTTTCTATGTATGTATGTGTATGTGTGTGTTTGTTTCTATGTATGTATGTGTATGTGTGTGTGTGTGTGTGTGTGTGTGTGTGTGTGTGTGTGTGTGTGTGTGTGTGTGTGTGTGTGTGTGTGTGAAAATAACTCTTTTAACAATAAACAAAATGCATGACTAAGTGTACGATGTGAGAAAAGCTCAGAAAAAAATATTTCAAATTTCAAAAAGTTTACAAATGGTTCAAATACCTTTTACTTGGGGAGAAAGCTATTATTTCCCACTCCTGTCGTCTGTCGTGTCGGTGTAAATATCCTTTGCTTGCCTGGCCGTGTAAATATCCTCTGCCTGCTTGGTCGTGCGAAAATCCTCTTCTTTCTTCGTGTCAATGGAAAAATTCAACCTGAGAGGTGGAAAGCAGAGGTGTGAGGGTAGGGGAGGTTTGACTGGTAGCAGGGAGATGGGAGGGGGGGTAGAAGGAAGAGGTGAGTGGGTAGAAGGAAGAGGTGAGGGGGTAGGGAAGAGGTGAGGGGGTAGAGGGAAGAGGTGAGGGGGTAGAGGGAAGAGGTGAGGGGGTAGAGGGAAGAGGTGAGGGGGTAGAGGGAAGAGGTGAGGGGGTAGAGGGAAGAGGTGAAGGGGTAGGGAAGAGGTGAAGGGGTAGGGAAGAGGTGAGGGGGGTAGAGGGAAGAGGTGGGGGGTAGGGAAGAGGTGGGGGGGTAGGGAACAGGGGAGGGGGGTTGAGGGAAGAGATGAGGGGGTAGGGAAGAGGTGAGGGGGTAGAGGGAAGAGGTGAAGGGGTAGGGAAGAGGTGAAGGGGTAGGGGGAAGAGGTGAGGGGGGTAGAGGGAAGAGGTGAGGGGGTAGAGGGAAGAGGTGAGGGGGTAGGGAAGAGGTGAGGGGGGAAAGGGGAAAAGGTGAGGGGATAGAGGGAAGAGGTGAGGGGGTAGAGGGAAGAGGTGAGGGGGTAGAGGGAAGAGGTGAGGGGGTAGGGAAGAGATGAGGGGGGTAGGGGGAAGAGGAGAGGGGGTGGGAAAGAGGTGAGGGGGTAGGGATGAGGGGAGGGGGTAGGGAAGAGGGGAGGGGGTAGGGAAAAGGGGAAAGGGTAGGGAAGAGGGGAGGGGGGTAGAGGGAAGAGGTGAGGGGGGTAGAGGGAAGAGGTAAGGGGGGTAGAGGGAAGAGGTGAGGGGGGTAGAGGGAAGAGGGAAGGGGGTAGAGGGAAGAGGTAAGGGGGGTAGAGGGAAGAGGTGAGGGGTAGAGGGAAGAGGTGAGGGGGTGGAGGGAAGAGGTGAGGGGGTAGAGGGAAGAGGTGAGGGGGTAGGGAAGAGGTGAGGGGTAGAGGGAAGAGGTGAGGGGTAGAGGGAAGAGGTAAGGGGGTAGAGGGAAGAGGTGAGGGGTAGAGGGAAGAGGTGAGGGGGTAGAGGGAAGAGGTGAGGGGGTAGAGGGAAGAGGTGAGGGGGTAAGGAAGAGGTGAGGGGGTAGAGAGAAGAGGTGAGGGGGTAGAGGGAAGAGGTGAGGGGGTAGGGAAGAGGTGAGGAGGAAAGGAAGAGGTGAGGATATAAGGAAGAGGTGAGGGGGTAGAGATGAGGGGAGGAGGTTGAGGGAAAAGGTGAGGGGGTAGGGAAGAGGTGAGGGGGTAGGGAAGAGGTGAGGGGGTAGGGAAGGGGGACTGGAGTAGCGGGCATAGAGAAGGTGGGAGTTTAGAGATGGTGTGTACAATTAGCCACTGCTACGACGCCAAATCACAAAAATCTTCCTTTGGAAATATATCAGTGTAATTCACCGGGTCGGTCAGGATCACTTGATGGTCGTGATCGTCAACTTTTACCCTCCTGGAAGGGAGCTGAAAGCTCATATAGTCCGATCTAAGGGCAAGGCTGTGACCTTCACACACGCACATACCCGTCCCCTTGCTCAAGGGGGACAGTAACCACCCACTTCGTCAGTGAAACTTTTCGCAACCTGAGCGAGGCGCGAACTCCCGTCTATCAGATGGCAAGCGAGAACGCTACCACTGCGCCAGCGAGCGGTGTGGTTGTTTGTAAATGTTGGCAAATTTAACAATGGTATTTAACATATTTTCCATCGGCTGGTGAATTAGCAAGGAGTGTTTGGGACTTTTTATAAACCTCAGGGCACCTTCGAAATAAACAGATGTTAACCAGGATTATTGTATCTCCCTTGCCGGACGGGTGTGTGAATAATGAACTCATTTCTTAGTAGGGATTGTCACCGAAAAAATAGCTTCTTTAGACCCAAGAGCACCAGCATTGTCAACAGCTCGTGTCATAGTGGAATTGCTGTACCGTGTAAATATGTAGTTATAATACGTCCACATCCACGTCATCCAATAGAGTACACGAATTATTTCTTTTAAGTAATTTCTTGGGGGGGTGGGGATACAGACAATCTTCACCCCCTCCCCCCGTAGTTCACACAACGCACTACGTCAGAACGCATGCCCTGATCAAGGAAGGGTGTAAATCACAATCTTTATGCAAATATGGGAACTGTACAGTCATGAGAGCCAACCTGAAAGCCATTATGGTCAAAGCCCCATCCTGTCACCGACCATGACTACCAAAATTTCAGTCAGTTATCGAGAAGGTGAATAAACTGGATAATGTCGGGGCATATGATCATGTTAGTGTTAACCCATTCAGCCAGGAAACGTCGTTCATTTTATTCATGCAGCAGCCTGATGATTTTATTCAGCTTAGGGTACACTTTTCAAACTGAAGGAGTCAGATGCAGTACTAATAAAGTCTTTAGTACCAGAGGCTGCTCGTAAGCTGAATAAAATCGCTTGATAATAAGAATAAAATAAGAATCACGTCACTCTGGTTCAGGGGAATTAAAGAATCTTTACCTATCCTAGGTTCACGTAGTCAACATATTTCGTTCAGAAATAACAATGATTAGATGGATGTGAAATGTCTCCTTCAATGCGAGGCCTGGGAGTGTATGTGTGTGTATGGGGGGATGGGGGGTGGGGGGTAGGTTTAATATTGACGAGTTAAGAGGAAGGATGGGACAGGAGTGTATTGGTGTAGTGATGTGGAGGAGTTGACTGAGATGGTTTAGACATGTGGAGAGAATGGAGGATGACAATAGGGTAAGGAGAGAGAGATGTGAACGTCGGAGGTACAGTAGGGTTGCTAGAGGCAGACTTGAAAAGGCCTGGGACGAGGTCATAGTGTGTGACTTCAGGGATAAGGGAGTGAATGGAGAGGCTGCAAAAGATTGTGCAGTGTGGAGAGCCGCCATTGTGTGACCAAGGCCGACGACGCATGCAAGCATGTTAGATCCTTTATAAAGATACGATACGAACGATTCGATACAGGTGAGGTTCAGGGATCACCATTTTATATAATTCATCTCCTGCCACTTTTGCCTTCCATCTCTACAGTATCCCCGGCCATCCTATCGCGTTGACGAATAGGGGAATTTGGAGGAGGAACACGAACAACAACAGTCTACCCTCCTCCTGCCTGCCTGACTTACCTCATGCCCCTCCCCCACCCTCGCTCTCTCGCTCTCGCTCTCTCTCTCTCTCTCTCTCTCTCTCTCTCTCTCTCTCTCTCTCTCTCTCCCATCTGTCCATCTCCACACTCCGAAACGTCAGCTAAATATGACCCACCACTTGTTTAGTGGCTGTGTGTGTGTGTGTGTGTGTGTGTGTGTGTGTGTGTGTGTGTGTGTGTGTGTGTGTGTGTGTGTGTGTGTGTGTGTGTGTGTGTGTGTGTGTGTGTGTGTGTGTGTGTATGAGTGTGCGCGTGCGCGCGCATGCGTGCGCGTGCATTAAAATATCCGAGCATCAATGAGTCCATGCATCAGTGTGTGTGTGTGTGTGTGTGTGTGTGTGTGTGTGTGTGTGTGTGTATCAGTATGTGCGTGAACTTGTGTGTGTGCATCATTGTGTGCGTGTATCTGTGCTCGTATCTGAGTGTGTGTGTATCAGCGCCTGTGTGTATCAGTGCCTGTGTGTATCAGTGCCTGTGTGTATCAGTGCCTGTGTGTATCAGTGCCTGTGTGTATCAGTGTGTGCGTATATTAGTGTGCGTGCGTGCTCTGATCAGTGCTGGTATCAGAGTTTGTGTGAATGAATACGTGCGTGCATTAGTGTGTGCCTGCTCTGTGTGCGCGTATTTAGTGCGTACATGCAGCAGCGTGTGCGTGAATCAGTGTGTGCGTGCATCAGTGTGTACGTACTAAGTGTGTACTTAGTCAAATTGTGTTTGTTCAGTGTGTGCGTGTTTATTGTGTGTGTTCAGTGTGTACGTGTTGTGTGTATGTGTTCAGTGTGTAAGTGTTCAGTGTGTAAGTGTTTGTGTGTGTGTGTGTGTATGTGTTCAGTGTGTAAGTGTTCAGTGTGTAAGTGTTTGTGTGTGTGTGTGTATGTGTGTGTGTGTGTGTGTGTGTGTGTGTGTGTGTGTGTGTGTGTGTGTGTGTGTGTGTGTGTGTGTGTGTGTGTGTGTGTGTGTGTGTGTGTGTGTGTGTGTGTGTGTGTGTGTGTGTGTGTGTGTGTGTGTGTGTGTGTGTATCAGTATAAGCGTGAACATGTGTGTGTGTGCAGCATTGTGTGCGTATATCTGTGCTCATATCTGAGTGTGTGTGTATCAGCGCCTGTGTGTATCAGGGCCTGTGTGTATCAGCGCCTGTGTGTATCAGTGCCTGTGTGTATCAGTGCATGTGTGTATCAGTGCATGTGTGTATCACTGCCTGTGTGTATCAGTGCCTGTGTGTATCAGCGCCTGTGTGTATCAGGGCCTGTGTGTATCAGGGCCTGTGTGTATCAGCGCCTGTGTGTATCAGTGCCTGTGTGTATCACTGCCTGTGTGTATCAGTGCCTGTGTGTATCAGTGCTTGTGTGCATCAGTGCCTGTGTGTATCAGTGCCTGTGTGTATCAGTGCCTGTGTGTATCAGTGCCTGTGTGTATCAGTGCCTGTGTGTATCTGCCTGTGTGTATCAGTACCTGTGTGTATCAGTGTGTGCGTATATTAGTGTGCGTGCGTGCTCTGATCAGTGCTTGTATCAGTGTTTGCGTGCATGAGTATGTGCGTGCATTAGTGTGTGCCTGCTCCGTGTGCGCATGTTTAGTGCGTACATGCCACAGCGTGTGCGTGCATCAGTGTGTGCATACATCAGTGTGTGCGTGCATCAGTGTGTACGTGCTAAGTGTGTACGTAGTCAAATTGTGTGTGTTCAGTGTGTACTTTGTCAAACTGTGCGTGTTCAGTGTGTGCGTGTTCAGTGTGTGCGTGTTCAGTGTGTACGTGTTCAGTGTGCGCGTGTTCAGTGTGCGCGTGTTCAGTGTGTACGTGTTCAGTGTGCACGTGTTCAGTGTGTACGTATTCAGTGTGTGTGTGTGCGTGTGTGTGTGTGGGGGGGGTATGTGCGTGAACCTGTGTGTGTGTGCATCATTGTGTGCGTGTATCTGTTCTCGTATCAGTGGCTGTGTGTATCAGTGTCTGTGTGTATCAGTGCCTGTGTGTATCAGTGCGTGTGTGTATCAGTGTCTGTGTGTATCAGTGCCTGTGTGTATCAGTGTGTGCATATATTAGTGCGCGTGAGTGCTCTGATCAGTGCTTGTATCAGTGTTTGCGTGAATGAACACGTGCGTGCATTAGTGTGTGTCTGCTCCATGTGCGCGTGTACAGTGCGTACATGCCGCAGCGGGTGTGTGCATCAGTGTGTGCGTGCATCAGTGTGTACTTAATCAAATTGTGCGTGTTCAGTGTGTGTGTGTTGTGTGTACGTGTTCAGTGTGTACGTGTTCAGTGTGTACGTGTTCAGTGTGTGCGTGTATATTGGTTGCGTGTTTATTGTGTGTGTGTTTATTGTGTGCGTGTTTATTGTGTGCGTGTTTATTGTGTGCGTGTTTATTGTGTGCGTGTTTATCGTGTGCGTGCTTAGTGTGTGCGTGTTCAGTGTGTGCGTGTTTATTTTGTGCGTTCTCAGTGTGTGCGTACTTACTGTATGCGTGGTGTGTGCGCGTATTTACTGTGTGCAAATACCAGTGTGTAACTCAAACTGTACGCATGTTTTTAAGAGTGAAGGTATGAAAAAAGTTAATGATGATGATGATGATGATGATGATGGTGGTATCAGTGTTTGCGTGAATGAATACGTGCGTGCATTAGTGTGTGCCTGCTCCGTGTGTGCGTGTTTAGTGCGTACATGCCGCAGCGTGTGCGTGCATCGGTGTGT
>NC_136988.1:17280518-17333018 GCF_032717465.1 Coenobita brevimanus
GTGTGTGTGTGTGTGTGTGTGTGTGTGTGTGTGTGTGTGTGTGTGTGTACAATCATATCAGTGTGACGCGTGCGTGTGTGTAGTCATGTGAGTATGTTTCACGTACATGTGTAGGTAAGTATAAACAGTCTTATCAGTATGACGTGTGTGCGTGTGTGTATGTGACGTACATGTGTAGGTGTGTATGTGCGTGTGTTTGACGTACATGTGTTGGTGTCTATGCGTGTGTATGTAGCCTACTGTACGTGTATGCTTCGTGATGTGTGTGCGTGTATGTATGCATATATGTATGTAGTGTGTGCACATTTGTGATATATGTATGTAGTTGTGTGTGTGTGTGTGTGTGTGTGTGTGTGTGTGTGTGTGTGTGTGTAAAGTGTGCGTGTATATATGAAGTATTTGCGTGTGTGTATGTAGTGTGTGCATGTGTATGAAGTGTGTGCGTGTGTATGAAGTGTGTGCGATGTGTGTATGTAGTGTGTGCGTGTGTATGAAGTGTGTGCGTGTGTGTATGTAGTGTGTGCGTGTGTATGTATGTATGTACGTATGTAGGTGTATACACGTTATCTTATAGCTCTACATTTTCATACAATTAGGCACGAGAGAGAGAGAGAGAGAGAGAGAGAGAGAGAGAGAGAGAGAGAGAGGAAGGCCGCTTACTGTGTGTGTGTGTGTGTGTGTGTGTGTGTGTGTGTGTGTGTGTGTGTGTACGTTTTTGAATAGTCATCCATCCAGGGAGAGAGAGAGAGAGAGAGAGAGAGAGAGAGACAGATAGATAGATAGATAGATAGATAGATAGATAGATAGAGAGAGAGAGAGAGAGAGAGAGACAGAGAGAGAGACAGAGAGAGAGACAGAGAGAGGAAGGCCTTTGACTGTGTGTGTATGTGTGTGTGTGTGTGTGTGTGTGTGTGTGTGTGTGTGTGTGTGTGTGTGCGTGTGTGTGCATCAGTACTGAGGCTGGGCAGTTACTGAAGAACGTGGGCAAGTAGGTAGGCAAGAATAAACGTAAGTAGGTAGGTAAGTAGGTAGATAAGGAAGTATGTAAAGTAGGTAGGTATTTAGATAGGTAGGTAGGAAGGTAGGTAGATTGGTAGGTAGGTAGACAGAGAAATAGGTGGGTAGGTAAGTAGGTTGGTAGGTAGGTAGGCAGTTCGGTAGGTAGGCAAGAGTAAAGTTAAGAAGGTAGATAGGTCAGTAGGTAGGTGAGTAGGTAGGAAGGTAGATAAGAATATAAATAGGTAGGTAAGCTTGTAGGTAAGTAGATACTAAGGTAGGTAGGTAAGTAAGTAGATATGTAGGCAGGACGGTAGGTAGGCCATTAGTATGTATATATGGAGATACCTAATAGACAACAGACAGACAGACAGACAGACAGAGAGGATGGATGAAGGGAAGGAGGGAAGGAAAGAAGGAAGGAAGGAAAGAAGGAAGGAAGGAAAGAAGGAAGGAAGGAAGGAAAAGTAAGAAAGGAAGGAAGGAAGGAAGCAGGAAGTAAGGAGAAAGAGAAAATGACTAAGGGAGAGAAGGGGGGGGTGGAGGGAGTGGCTGGGGACGAGAGTCAAGGAGACGGGCTGGGGACGCGCCAGACGAGAGAATATGATACGTCAGGCGCGTCCCCAGCCCGTCTCTTCTGGCCTCTCGTCCCCAGCCACTGTTTGTCTGTCTGTCTCTGTCTCTCTGTCTCTTTCTGTCTGTCTGTCTGTCTGTCTGCCTGCCTGTCTCTCAGTCTGTCTGTCTGTCTGTCTGTCTGTCTCTCTCTCTCTCTCTCTTTATCCCTATCTGTCTGTCTGTCTGTCTGTCTGTCTGTTTCTCTCTCTCTCGGTCTTTCTGTCTGTCTGTCTGTCTGTCTCTCTCTCTCTCTCTCTCTTTGTCTCTGTTTTTTCCTCAGTCTCTGTCTCTCTGTCTCTGTCTCTCTCTCTCACTCTGTCTCTTTTTCCCTCAGTCTCTGTCTGTCTGTCTGTCTGTCTGTCTCTCTCTCTCTCTCTCTGACCGGGATAAAAAAAAAAAAAAATGTTTTTAATTGCACCAAAAACTCAATTTCCGCATCTTTTTGACCCGACAAAATCTTACACAGGAGTAACCTTCTGTGTTTAACATTTTACTGCTCAATAATTCATGTAGTGAGAGGGATCCTGAGATAGATAAATAAACAGATAGAGAGATAGATAAACAGACAGATGGGTACAGACAGACAGACAGATGGAGATACGGTACATACGGTGGCTAATGAGACACATCTACATACGATATATCTTTTAATATAACTACATATAAGATATATCTGTTAATATACAGTAACTACACATTAGTAGTGCTGAGTTTAGGTGACACTACACTGAATATGGATCCAAGGTGTGTGATGCAACCTTGGGAACTGATATGTTTTCTTTATTCTCTCTCTCTCTCTCTCTCTCTCTCTCTCTCTCTCTCTCTCTCTCTCTCTCTCTCTCTCACACACACACACACAACTTCCCTCTCGCCTTCCCTCTTACTCCTTCCTCTTCACGCTCTGCCTCTCCTCAATGACCACCCTGTAAGGCTTCGGCGTATTCATAACTAACACATCAGAGTCTCTCTCCGTCACCAGCGTCTCTCCCTGCGCCGGTGAGAAGGTGAAATTCTGCAACAACGCCGTCAGAAACACAAAGATCTCTACCTTGGCCAAACCTTCCCCCACGCACACCCTACGACCTGTGGATAAGGGGCTGGAATAAGGGTTGGTATGGGTCGGAATAAAGGCTAGATTAAGGGCTAGGAGAAAAGCTGGAATAAGGGCTGGAATAAGAGCTGGTGTGGGCTGGAATAAAAGCTGGTGTGGACTGGAATAAAAGCTGGTGTGGGCTGGAATAAAAGCTGGTGTGGACTGGAATAAGGTCTGGTGTGGACTGGAATAAGAACCGGGATAATGATAGTAAATGATAATAAGACTATAATCCTTTCACTCTGCAGTAGCTTGGCCTAAAATTGCAATCCCTCCACCTTGAATTCTGAGTTTTAACGTTAGATAGCATAAGAGAATGCTAGTCATGAAGAAGTGCTGTGGAGAGGAGGGAGAACCATAACATTGTCTAGCCTCTGAACTGCAGGAAATCTGTCTATCTATATACCTATGCTGCTTCTCCTATGAAAGGGAGGTAGCCGAGACGGAACGACACACTCCCAATTTACTCATTAACACAAACACATTCATTCGCATCTTAGCCCCAAAGGGAGAAGGGACAGATCCTCACCGTACCACACTGCACAAGGGTCAACTGTGCAGTGCCGTCAGCGACATCTTCAGCATGGTCCGACAGTAGAGCTGGTTTACCCCTGCAGCATCATAGTGGACCCATCCCCTTACCCACACCTGACCTGATAAGCTGATCAGACCAAATACAGGAGAATATCACCCCCAGGGCTGCATCATAATTTGTTCATTCACAATCTCTCTCCAATCATTTCTATCTCGTCACACTGTCCATCCATCCCTTTTGTGATCTTCCTCTCAGACTTACACATCTCATATCCGATCCAATTATTTTTTTTCACCAATCACTCATCATCCATTCTCTCCACATGCCCAAACCATCACAACACCCTCTGCTCAACGCGATCAGCCATCTCCCGCACAACTCCAGTTCTCTTTTGCACTTCATCATTTCCCACTCGATACATACGCATCACTCCACACATACTCCTCAGACACCTCATCTCCAACACATTCAAACTTTTCCTCCTTGCTACACCCATATTCCATGTTTCAGCCACATATAATGCAGTTGGTACCATAATATCCATCCATTCTAAGCAAACAACATCTAAACATTTTTTTTTTTCATTCCTCCCAGCACCTTTCCTACGTCATTCATTCTACACTTCACTTCTGCATCTATTCTCCCATCCATAGGAACATGTGACCCTAAACTCTTAAAACACTCTACCTCCTCAAGCAACTCACCATTCAAAACTATGTTCCTTCTCCTACCATCTACCAACCTCGTACAAATCATCACTTTACCCTTATTTTCACTTACTCTCAATTTCCTCCTTTCACACACCCTCCCAAACTCCTCTGCCAACTGTCTCAATCTCTCCTCTAAATCAGCCACCAGTGCAGTATCATCCGCAAACAGCAGCTGATTCAGATTCCACTCAATACCATCAACATTCACCAGACTCAAGCCTCCACCTAACACTCTTAGCATTCACCCCCTTACAACACTATCCATATGAATACTAAACAACCACGGAGACATCACACATTCCTGCCACAGCTCCTCTCTCATGGGAAACCAATCACTCACCATATTTCCCACTCTTACACATGCTCTACTATTTACATAAAATCTTTTCACTCCTTTTTGCAATTAAGCATCAAGTCCATACGATCTTAAAACAGTCCACAAAGACTCCTCATCAGTTCTATCATACGCCTTCTCTAAATCCATGAACACCCAAAACACATCCTTACCTATCGCTAAATACTTTTCACACACCTGTCTCACAGCAAACACCTGATCCACGCATCTCCTCCCTCTCCTAAAGCCACACAGCATCATCATCAATCACTCACTCTGTACCCTCTCTAACTCTCATAATTAGCACTCTACCATACACCTTACCTACTCTATACTCGGCCTAAGAAGTGACGGCGGAGTATCCAGAAGTTTTCGGTCAGGGATAGTGCACATACCCTTCCTTATATCTCTACGAGGTGAAACCTAATACGTAAAACTGTTACATAAAACAATAAATCAATGCCAAATTACCTGTACATTTCAAAATTGTAGGAAGCAGTTCGTTAGTTACGATAATAGGAAATCCTAAACGGAACTAATTGAAATTTCACAACAATCGCTCAGGGACAGTCAGGAATAATTTGTGGAGTTCAAATCTAGTATGGTAACATGCAATAATTTTTTAGAGCGTAAGACTGAACAAAAGGGAGCTTCAGTAAACAATGAAAATTAACAATTATTATTCATAAAATAATTTCCGGTACAATACTAGGGAATAATTTAAAGTCATATATTTCCGTTTCCAATGTCTCCATGGACGACGACAGCCAGCGGTAAGGTGGCGGAAGCCAGTAAGCTATTTTAAATGTTTCGATCAACACGCACGAAAGCAGATAACATTTACTCAAATTCATGCAGTCATTACGCTGCCTTTGGCCAGTTTTCCATTAAGATAAATCTCTGGATTATGAAATATAACCCAGAGGGCTATCGGCGAGAGAAATTAGAAAATAAAAAATCGAAATTTGCCTAGAGTCAGAGCTCCTCGGAGAATGCTAACTTCTGTCGTAGTCTGATATCCTCAGTGCATAATCGATTAGCAAGAGTAATAAAATGCAGAGGTCCATAAACAAATCATTGAGTTCAAAACTTCCAAATCAGCATTTTCTATTCAGCAGGACATTAAGATTTATTTAAGAGAGATATGAAGATTAAACGATGGAGTAAATAGTGCGTGCTTTTGCATTGCAAGAGTTTATGAACTCATGTTTTGGTCCTGTTTGTTGCCTAGTGTAAGAGAAAAAGACAGAATCTGTCATACCTCCTTACAACTAAAAATAATTGCACCATTTGGGAATAAGGTTGCTAATTATAATTATAATTGGCGAGAGGAAGGCGGATTAAAAGGCAGTATGGTCTTGCTGCCACCGCAGGTAGGGCATCACTGCGAAGAAAAATTTCGTTGTTATAGCGTCCTTATTGTTGCTGTATCATCACCATAGCATTTGAAAATAAGGGAGTGTATTGCAGTCACAAGAATTTTCCTTCACTGGTCTTCAAAACCATAGCATCTGTATTTGAAATCCTGGGAAACAAATAAATCAGGAACACGGAGTTATAGGCCTACTGCCCACCGTGCGCGTAGCAATACATTTCACATTCACTCGTTTCTTCTGAATTCTCTACACTCTGGCTTCGGCTTTCCTGTCATTCTCTGACTAAATATATCTGTGCTGTTTACTTATCTCCTAATTCTACTATCAAAATTCTTTGACTATCTTACTTCTACGATGGAACACATTCTATCCATTTCTCCTTTCTTTGAAATCTCCATTCTTGGAGCTTTCAATGTTCACCACCACCTTTGGCTCTCCTCTCCTTTCACTGATCCACCTGGTGAACAAGCCTACACCTTTTCTATCCTTAATGACCTAGAGCAGCTTGTACAGCACCCTACCCGTATCCCTGACCGCCTTGGAGAGAGCTCCAACATACTTGATCTCTTCCTTACAACTAATCCTTCTGCTTACACTGTTAATCTTGTCTCTCCGTTGGGCTCCTCTGATCATAACCTTATCACCTTAACCTGTCCTATCGCTCCGGTACGGCCTGCGGACCCTACAAAAAAACGTCGTCTATTGCACTTTGGAGCTGCGGATTGGGAGGCCCTCATGCAGTACTTCTTTGATTTTCCCTGGAATGATTATTGCTTCCATGGCCGGGTGCCATCTGGGTGTGCCTTGCGCATTACGGACGTTATTCTCTCGGGCATGGAAGCATACATTCCTTTCTCATATCCTTTGACTAACGCAAGAAAACCTTGGTTTAATCACGCTTGTTCTAATGCTGTCCGCAACAAGGAGAGGGCCTATAAAAGGTACCAGAGCCAACCCACTCCTGAATCACATCTTTTATACCTTTCTGCCCAGAATCGTGCTAAGTCTGTTCTTCGCTCTGCTAAAAATAATTTCATCCGTACAAAATGCTCTCAACTCTCCAACTCGAATTCTTCCCGCTCCTTCTGGCACCTTGCCAAAAACCTTTCTAAGAACTTTACCTCATCATCCTTCCCTCCTCTTTTCTACTCTGATGGCTCTGTAGCTATTTCTTCTACTGATAAAGCAGATTTTCCTGATCTTTCACTGCATTCCACTCATCATTCAATTTCTCCTGATACTCTATAATTTTTTCTCTTTTATCCAACTCACTCTCTTTCAAAACCACCCGGCCACACCAAACTCTCCTAGTTCTCACCATCTTTTACCTACTCTCAACTTTCCCTCCACCAGATAGTGGTCAGACACACCTCCACCCTCCCCTCTCAAACTCTCTCATCCGACAATCTTCCTCCTACACTCCTGGACACAGCCACATAGTCCATCAATACACTGTCAACAACCCTTCCACTCTCCTGTCTCACCCATGTATACTTCTCAAGTATTTCCAGTCACCATCTCTCTCTCAACACACATCTGTATCATTCGTTCCCCATTTACATTTCTTCCAGGCACACCATGCATACCAACTACACCTTCGCCTGCTACATTTCTCAGTTTAGCATTCAGATCCCTCATCATTACCACATTCACATTCGCTCCCAAATTCTGCAGATACTCATCAACATCACTCCAGAAAGACTCCTTCTCTTCTTCATATGCTACTCACAAATACCCACAACTCACGTTCAAATTTCGCTTTCACCCACATCAGTCTTGATGACACCTCCATCCATTCAGTTACACTCTGCTGCACATCCGGGCTCACTAACACTGCAAGAAATAAGCTGCAAAAAAATGAAAAAAAAAAAAAAAATCTGGCAAAGTTAAAGTAAAAATAGCATAGTGTCAATAAAGATCAATGATCATGATGACGATGATAATGATGACTATTTTCTTTGCCTTTTCTTTCCATTTCATCAACTTACCAATTCCAAATGGCACAAACCCCTCCCTCCTGTTGTTAAATGAGCCGTCTGGGTTGAGGAAGTGGTCTGGGTTGAATTCGTTTGGTTGGTCCCAGAACTGAGAGTCTTTGTGGCAGAACTCCAAGTGAGGAACAACCACTGTGCCCTGGTAATATAATAATAGTAATAATAATCTATCTATCTATATACCTAGGCTGCTTCCCCCAAGGAAAGGGAGGTAGCCGAGACAGGACGACACACTCCCCATTTACACATCCATTCAAACACATTCATTCGCATCTTAGCCCCAAAGGGGAGAACGGACAGATCCTCACCACACAACACAGCACAAGGGTCAACTGCGCAATGTAATCGGTGACATCTGCAGCAGAGCCCGACAGCAGAGCTGGTTTACCCCTGCCACATCATAACAGACCCATCCCCTTACCCGCGCCTGACCTGACTAGCTGATCAGACCAAATGCGGGAGAATATCCCCTCAGGGCTGCGTCATCACTTATTCATTCACAATTTCTCTCCATTTATTTCTGTCACCACAGCCAATCTTCCTTGCTCAACAGACATCCCTCGCGCACCCAGCGCTCTCTTCACACTGTCCATCCATCCTACAATATTCGTGGTCTTCCTCTCAGCCTTACACCTCTCACATCAGATCTAGTTATCTTTTTCACCAATCACTCATTATCCATTCTCTCCATATGCCCAAATCATCACAACACCCTCTGCTCAACTCTACCAGCCATCTCCCGAACAACTCCAGTTCTCCTTCGCACTTCATCATTTGCACTCGATCCATATGCGTCACTACACACATACTTCTCAGACACCTCATCTCCATTACATTCAAACTTTTCGTCTCTGCTACACCCATACAGGTTATACCATGTTTCAGCCCCATATAACGCAGTCGGTACAACAACACCCTCATACAGCCTTCTCTTTACATCCATTCTAAGCGAACGACATCTAAACACTTTTTTCATTCCTCCCAGCACCTTTCCTACTTCATTTATTCTAAACTTCACTTCTGCATCTATTCTTCCATCCACAGCAACATGTGACCCTAGATATTTAAAACACTCTACCTCCAAAAGCAACTCGCCATTCAAAACTATATTCATCCCCCTACCATCTACCAACCTCGTACACTTCATCACTTTACTCTTATACTCATTTACTTTCAATTTCCTCCTTTCACACACCCTTCCAAACTCCTCTACCAACTGTCTCAATCTCTCCTCTGAATCAGCCACCAGTGCAGTATCATCTGCAAACACACATCGCTATCATTCGTTCCCCATTTTCATTTCTTCCAGGCACACAATGCATACCAACTACACCTTCAACTGCTACATTTCCCACTCTAATAATAATAATAACTAGAGGATCCCCCCAAAGAGGGAATCACACCCGCCACGAGCCGATCCATATCTAGCACAGCTCGCGATGTGCCTTTCACCTACCTTCACCAATGTCGAACTCATTCGAGATTTTCATGCCTATTACACACGTATAAAATTTTGTGATGATACTGTATCTTGAGTGACTGCGATGTTATCGTGCTAACACACACACACACACACACACACACACACAGAGTCAGTCATACACTTTACACACAGACGAACTGAAAACAATAGCAGCATCACTAATAATAATAATGTGGATAGTGTGTATTTTCAAAGATTTTTCCTTATATTCTTAACTACTTTAATAACTTGAATTCGAAATTTTTTACTTGTTCTTTCTAATTTTCTTCCTGGCTGTTTTAAGAGGCTTCGGATATTTTGCAACATTTGTTTCTCACTGATTTGTTCTGTACAGAGTACCTCAATAACCACTTCTGTGTTATTACTGTGATATCGAAATTATATAAACAGCATACAATACAGTATAGTGTTCAAGGCATGGTAAGCATGATAAATCGCTTAGGGAGAGGTACTACGGAACCTCCTAGAATCTGGGTCTCATGAATTCGAATCACAGACACCAACCTTGGGAATGAGGTACCCGTCCAGCATGGTGTCTGCGGAGGCGACGTGAGCGGTGCCAAAAGGTGACAGAGAGACAATACGGTGCACCTCATGAATCACTGCCTCCAGGTACGGTAGTCTGGGGAGAGAGAGGAAGAAGCGTACATGAGACAGAGAGAGAGAGAGAATAATTGTACCACCAAAATACATGTACTTTCATGGCACTGTGGTGGTCATATGGAAAGTTGGAACCGGGAATCTTATGAGTGACAGACAGACAGTGATATTCTACCACCAAACTCTCTTACTTGTTCCTCTCGCAGTAGAAGAGAAGGCTGTCTCTCGGGACCTCTTGATCAATTTCCCTCTGGACCCTGGCCTGCACCTCCGGGTACTTGGCTAAATACAAGATGGCCCAGCGCACAATGGATAAGGTGGTGTCAGTCCCGGCGACCAGTAAGTTGATAATCATAGCACACAAATCCTGCTCTGAAAAATATGAAAAGATTAAGTAGCAATTTGAATGTAAGCAGAATTTGAATGTCAACAGAATATTCAGGAACTGCCCAGAGGAGGTTATATTGGTCTCAGCTTGGGCAGACTAAAAAACTGATTATCATAACACCTAAATCCAACACTGAAAAGTATGAAATAGATAACCAGTGACTTAAATGTAGCTGGAATATTCTGGTACTGCCCAGTGCGGAGTGAATATGGTAGTCTCAATCCCGGCAAACAGTAAATCGATAACCATAAAACCAAAATCCAACTCTGAAAAATGTGAAATGGATAACTGGTGGTTTGAATGTAGGCAGAATATTCTGGCACTGTTCAGAGGAAAGTTGCCCATCTTTTCGTCGGTTGAGCAAGCTGCCTAAGACCTCTTCCCAAGCAACTTATTTTGCTTATTACTCTTTGTGTTTCTCTTTTGCGTCACTTAAGTCTTCCAAATACCACCATACTCAGCATAATTAACATACAAATTGATGTAGACCAGCCGTATCCAAAAATAATTCACTAACAATGAGGTGCCAGGGAGCATCCTTAACCAACGAGAATACTGATCTGGATATGGTGGTGTTGATCCCAGCAAACCGCAAGTTAGTTTTTTACATGCAAATCCAATAATGAAAAAGGCAATTTGAAGTGAGAAAATTATTTATCTGGAATTTGAGCCTAGCTAAAGTATTACACTTGGCAAAATCTAAGATGTCCAGGTGCAGTGTGGATATCATAGCCTTGAGCCCAGCAAATAGTAAGTCACTCATCATTACATGTACATTTCTGAAGATGTAATAAATAAATAAATAAAAGTTTGGCTCCGTTAAGATCAAAACTATTTAAGCTGACCTTGCTGTGTGACACTGACCTGTTACACTGATCTTTAACTGATTATAAAACTGAATCCACTTATTCTTACCATATCCTCAACCCTTCCACAAAGTTTGGTCTAAACAAAATAAAAATGATTTAAGTGGACCTTACCCTGTGACCTTGACCTTTGACCTATCATTAAAGGGTTATATATGTACCATCTTTTATATTGTTCAGGGAGAGGCTTAGATGCCCCCTAATCCACATAGAATAATGGCTTTAACCTCACTTGTGTAGGGAGCATCAGTGGTCTCACTCTTAAATAAATCACTCAGGGAGACGTGTCACGAAGCCTCCTTTGGGACTTAATCTCACCTGTGTATGGGGCGTCCATGGCCTCACCTTCGAATAAATCACTTAGGAGATGGTGTCACGACGCCTCCTGTGGGACTTAATCTCACCTGTGTATGGAGCGTCCATGGCCTCACCCCTTGTTGTGGTCCATCTGAATCAGGTACTGGTCTATGAGGTCCCTGGGGTGAGACGGGTCCAGTGTGTCCTTGTGATCCTTCAACACTTCCTGCAACACCACACCATGCCCTGAGCTGCCTGTCCTTGTTAATATGGCCTTGAGTTGCCTGTCCTCGTTAACCCTATCAGGTTTTTGGGCCGGGCAGATTATGTCTGTGCCAGAATCAGCCACTCATGCTGATCCACATCTTCGCAGCCTGATATTATACTTTGATCGCTCTGTGTAAATACACTTTTCATGATAGAATGTTGGTTTTTGTGTCATTTTAAAGCTGAATAGTTGTACTTTATCGATGTATGTTAAAAAAAAGGGAGAACAAAGAAATTAAAATGTCAAAATGATGATTTGAAGTTAGGCAAAAAACAAAAATTTTATACCTTGCCATAGAAAAATATTCGGCAAAAAATAATGAGTAAAGATATATAAATTTGGCTCAAACCAAGCAAAAGTACAATAAATTACCTATACAATGATATAGAGATTATGGTAATTTTTGCATTTCATTGTGCAGTAAAGAAAAAGGAAAGAGATGCACAATTTTATTTTAGTCTCATCCGCATATTCGCTTCGCGATGTTTTTGTTTGATCGATCAGTGTAAATACACATTTTATGATAGGATGCTGGTTGTGGTGTTATTTTGAAGCTGAATAGTTATCCTTTATCGTAGTATGTTCATAAAAGGAAAACAAAGAAAATAAAGTCAAAGTGGCGAGTTGAAGTTAGGCAAAAACCAACAATTTTATACCTTGCTGAAGAAAAATATTCACCAAGAATAAAGTTATAAAGAAACAAAGCCATGAGTCAGACCAGCTGTGCAGTATCGCCACACACAGAGCAACCATTCCGTGACATCGTGCTCGAGCCTCTTTGTTGTGATGCGTAAATGCGATTTATGGTGAATATTTTACAAAAGTTTCTTAAACTGACGATTAAAAGCGCCATCCGAATCTCTGAGGTTGGATTTGAAATGACGATCGAAATAGTCATTTGAATCTCAAAGCGTTAATATGACCTTGAGTTGCCTGTCCATGTTAATATGACCATCCAATTATCCAGTTCGATATTGTTAATATGTCCTTTCCAACTTGGTCCAGAGTTTCATCCTTTTGCTAATTTATTTCTCATAGTTCAGTGGCAGAAAAAGACAATGTTGCAACGCCACATCCTCTCCATACCATCTCTTCGTCACAAGAAGAAGACGAAGAGGAGGAGGAGGAAGCATCAGAAGAGAAATAAGAACAGAAGAAGACGAATGCTAATCACTGCTACTTTTATTACAATTAAATATAACTTGTAACTAGCTGTGGCATTTTACTGTACACAGATAACACACTGCCACACCCACATCAGCAGACTGTGCCTTTCCCACAACGTATAGAATTGACATGGAAGATGTAATATATAGGGGATCCAGTACAAGTGGAAATGTTGCATGGGAGGTAGACACAGAGCTTCAATTCTTTATTCATTTTTACGTTTTGGGCTACACTTCCTGAAGATGGGTTCTGTGTAGCCCGAAACGTTCTTTTCTCAATGGGTTTGGGCTACACTCCCTGGGTTCTGTGTAGCCCGAAACGTTCTTTTCTCTATGGGTTTGGGCTACACTCCCTGGGTTCTGTGTAGCCCGAAGCGTTAGAGAAAAGAGAGTTCAAGCTCTAACCTGTATCTCCCACCAAGAGGCGCAATATATAGCCGACCCTCATGTATACTTACGGAAACTATAACCAGGCATCTCTCCACACATCGCTGAAGTTTATCGTAGCCCAGTTTTCTCTTGAGGAAGGGAGGGGCTACTTTACCAAGCCAAGGGAAGATGTTGAAGAGGTAGACTCGACCTACGAGAGATTTGCTGGTGGAGCAGACTAACTCGATGGCTTCCTGTCCTCGCGGGTCGTCCATTTCGTAATGCACGTCTAGGAAAGGAGAGGAAGGGAGAAAAACAGAAAAGAAATGAATGTGGGAACGTCAAAGATGAAGTGGAGCAAGAGCAGAGCAGAAGGAAAGTTGAAGGAATAAAAACAGTGTGGAAGTAAAGCTTGATGAGAGAATGATGGACCAAGAATATGGAAGAACAGCTAAGAGATATGATGATGATGATAATGATGATGATGAGGAGGAGGCGGAAGAGGGGGAGGAACACGACCCTGCAGGCAGTTCCTGGTGAAGCACACTATTACTACTCGTATACTAACACAGCTTCTGCTGCTGCTGCTGCTGCTGTTACAACAACTACTACTACTACTACTACTACCATCATAGGTACTGCTACTATTACCACCATCACTACTACTACGGCACCACTGCCACTGCTATTGTCATACAGTACTGCATATTTGCCAGACCCTGTTAGCAGCAGGGGCCAACTACAGTCACTCTTGTCTCTGTCATTTAAGGTCTCTTAGTCACTTAACCTGCTGTATCGGAACAGAGAATTATTCCAGAGTAGAGCACCCTGGACGGCTCCAGCATCCTTCTCTGTGTCTAACAAGATGCTTAGCGACGATAACCTATTCATACCTTTGTTTAAGGTCTTTTTGGAGACCTTTTTAGGCCTTGTTCATCCTGCAACAGTCAACCCAGTGCTTGTCAACCAGACTGCACCTGTATTGTCACAGTGTAAGACTAGAACTCTTACGTGAATCGTGTTCAGACCTTCCAGGAGTATAGTTTATGTTAAATAGAAATATTGCATACATGTCACAAAAACATATGACTAAAAAAAACATGTAACTTAACAGAAGCAATTGCTTTTCAGCTTGGCAACGTCTGGGCCTGACTACTCTCGGTCTGCTTATGAACTGGAGGAGGGGTTTATGTGGCCACTCCGACCTCCCTCAGTCCTTCCCCAAATTTCTCAAAGTTCTCATTGACACGTAGTTTTGTCATGTCTTTTAGAGGGTCCAGCAAATACAGTGCACATTGTTCTAGTGTTAAACTCACCACCGACCAACTTCCACACCACATTCAGTATGGCCACCCCCAGAGACAGAGGGAGTGGTTGTTCCTTGCCCGTGTGCTTCATATAGTCTTGCACCAGACACCCTGCCTCCCTCTGTATCACCTCCTCGAAGCAAGTCTTCCCCATGCCCAGGTCCCGAAGCTGATGAAGGGCAAAGCGACGATTCTTCTGCCACAGGGCCCCATTGCTGAAGATTATGCCTGCAGTAGAGGATGTGAGTTTAGTTGTATATATATTCATCTATCTATGTCCATCTATCTATCTGTCTGTCTGTCTGTCTGAATGTCTGTCTGTCTGCCCGTTTCTCTCTCTCTCTCTCTCTCTCTCTATCTATCTATCTATCTATCTATCTATCTATCTATCTGCCTGCCTGTCTATCTGTCCTTTCTCTCTCTCTCTCTCTTGCTAGCTAGCTAGCTGCCTGTCTGTCTGCCTGTCTGTCTGTCCATTTGTTTGCCTGTATCTCTCTCTCTCTCTCTCTCTCTCTCTCTCTCTCTCTCTTTCTCTCACCCAGCATGGAGCCACTGCCGATTGCACCGTAGGTATGGAAGTCTGGCCTGTCTGACAACTTCAGCTTTGCCATCGCTCTCTTGATGACCTCATAGTTGCACAAGAAGACGTTGACCCGACTGCCAATGCGCCATCTGCGGGAGACAGTGAGTGACCAGCTGTGTGGAGAGGAAATTATTGGCCAGCTGTGTGGAGAGGAAACTTTTGAATGACCAGCTGTGTGGAGAGGAAACTATTGAATGACCAGCTGTGTGGAGAGGAAACTATTGAGTGACCAGCTGTGTGGAGAGATCATATTGAATTGGCTTGTTCCTGACCATAATGCCCATCGCTTGGATTTATTCTTGACAAATAATCCAGATCAATATCGGATAGAGGTACTGTCACCACTTGGATCCTCTGACCACAATCCCATCAAAGCCTCATTAGTTAACCCTCCCACACCTCCCCGTTCTGAACCTGTCAGGGTGACCCGATGGCACTTTGATAGGGCAGACTGGGATGGATTTAGAAATTATCTTGCTGACATTCCATGGCAGTCTTTCTTCTCTAGTGATCCCAATTCTACTCAGTCCCACATTTGTGACTTAATACTAGCTGGTATGGACTTATTCATACCAAGTCAACAGTTCACTAAAAGATCTAACTCTCGAAAAATGGTTTGATGGCAACAGTGCCAGAGCAACAGCCCAAAAGTCATTAGCATAATTCTTACTTGATATAAAAAACATCTGAATCACTCTCCCAATTTAAAATTGCTAGAAATCATGCAAAAGCTGTATTAAATCTATCTAAATCAAACTTTCTTCAAAAGCAAGCATCAAAACTACTTAACAACCCTAATGACAATAGCATATTCTGGTCAACTCTTAACCTTGGAAAGGAAACTCTGTATTTCAGTAAAGTTAACAGAAACCCCGGGAGAATTTCTCCCGGTTTTGAAAAATAAAAAAAAAATACTTATGTACAAAATTATTTTATTTTGAAGATATACAACGAAAATAGAGCACAGAAAAAAGGACAAAAAGAACCTAAAAGACAATAATATTACAGGCACAATATAAAGAAATCAAAGAACAATTACAGGCACAAATTGATGAACATAAAGAACGATATGACCAGCTTCAAGAGGCATTACAGGAGCAAAAGAGGGACGTACAACTGAGGATTAGAGGACAGCTAGATACTTTCATGAGAGAAATGAAGGAAGAACAGGAACAATAATTGAAGGAGGAGGTATACGCTGAGCTACAGGAGCAGAAGTACGAGGTAAGCAATAATGTGACCAAGTGCAAACAGCATGAAGAGAACCAGTTAAGTCGGTTAGTGAAGAAATAGTGACGGAGCGCAAACGGCCTGTGGACAACCAGCTGAAGATTAGTGAGGGAATAGTCATGGAGTGCAGACAGTATGCAGATAATCAGTTCAAGCATGTAGTCAACCATTTGAAGATACAGTAATTAATGAAGAAATTGAGGCTGTAGAGAAATAGTGCACTGCTGAGCCTCAGGTTAGTGTACAGGGAGCATATGAAAGGAATGGACAGTGTATGGTGAATTTTGACGGATCCCAAGCAACTAAAGGTATCAATACAGAGTTGAATAATCAGAATGCAGACGTTTTAAGTCCAGGCCTTAATTATGATGCCCCAGTTTTTAGGCCCCAAACCAGTGAAGTTCATGCCCATAATTGGGGTCCAATTAAAAAGAAACCTCAGGAATTTGATGATAGAGTATCTTGAGAAGCTTACCGTGCACAGTTTGAGTTACTTGTTGATCAAAATAGTTGGGATGATAGGAAGAAGGCAGTGCAGCTTGCTACTAGCCCTAAGGGTGCCGCAATGGAAATTCTGGGCCAGATGTCAGTAGAGGAGAGGAACACTAATCAGTCCTTAGTAGAAGTCCTGGAGTGCAGATATGGGACCATGTAACAGACTGAGGTTTACAGAGAAAGATTCCGAAATCATGTACAGGCTTGAGGTGAATCCCTACAGCAGCTTCCTCATCCCCTTGAGAGTACGGCATACAAGGCTTATCCTGGAGCAGCACCTAACCTGTTGGCTATTCTTCTGGGGGACCAGTTCATCGATGCTCTTGATAGTGCAGAACTGAATGTGCAAGTGAAGCAGGCACAACCCAGGCACAGGCATGTGAAGTGGAAAAATTTGAAGGAAGGTGCTGGTACTGTGAAGAGCCAGGACATAGGAAAGTGGATTGCAACAAGTGGATGAGAGAACAGGAGAAGACTGGAGGAGGTTGCTGGTTCTGTGAGAAACTGGGACACAAGATGGTGGAATGTTAAAAATGGAACAAGGGGCAAGAACTGAACAGTGCAAGGAAATCCCCGATTGCAACAAACGGGTGTTGGAAATGTGATGAGGTGTGACACTTCAGCTATGAGTGTGCAAAAGAGAAGGATGAGGGGAAATTAGTGAAGGCCGGTGACAAGAGGCAACAACCAGCCAGTTATTCCGAAGAAGTCCAACCACGGAGGAAATGCAGGAGAACCTTGATGAATAGTGTGTGATAAGACGGAGGAACATCCGACAAGCAGTGTGGTAGGAATGGGAATCTTAGTAAGAAATGCAGCTGTACTGCAGTGAAAGGGCCAGCATCAGTTGAAGACGACCTGAAGATGATGCAGGTGGAGGATGCAGATTTACAACCAGTGCTAGAGTGGCTGCAGCGAAGTACAGTGCGACCATTTTGGGATGAAGTTTCCAGGATAAACCCTGCAACCAAGAGCTACTGGAGTCACTGGACTTTCTTCGTTTGAACAACGGACTTCTGGAGCGTCAGTGGGAGATACCTGATGGCCTCAAAAAGTACTGGCAACTGGTGGTTCCAAAGCAAAGGAGGTCTGGGATCTTCCATGAGTCTCATAACCAGATGACTAGTGGCCACCTGGGAGTGAAGATAACTCTACACTGGCTTGACAGAGGTTCTACTGGACTGGCATGCGCCAGGATGTTGAAGAGTGGTGTCGGGCCTGTGATGTATGCTGTGCCAAGAGGGGACCCAAGAAACGTGGTTGCACCTCTCTTCAGCTGTACCAAGTGGGTCCACCAATGGAAACAGTCACAGTGGACATTGCTGAACCTCTGCCACTCACTGAAAGAGGAAACCAGTATGTATGTGTTTCCAGGGACAACTTTACAAAGTGACCAGAATCCTATGCCATCCCTGATCAAGAGGCTGCGACTGTTGCTCAGGTGTTGGTTGACCAATTTTGTTGTCGTTTTGCGATGCCACAAGAGCTACATTCAGACCAGGGTAGAAACTTCGAGTCTGCTGTGTACTGTGAATGCTGCAAGTTACTGAAGATCAAGAAGACCAGGACAACCCTACCCACAGTCAGATGGGATGGTGGAGAAATATTCAACTGGATCCTGGGACAGAAACTGGCCAAGTACTGCACAGAGGGACAAACAGAATGGGACCAGAAATTACCTGCATTACTGGCTTCATATCAGTCTGCATCCCATGAGTCTACTGGCTACTTACCTGCAAGACTGATGTTGGGCCACCAGTTATGCTTACCTGTTGGCTTTTTAATGGGAAGATCACCTTGTGAAGAGCTGCCTACAGACACCTCCAATTATGCGAAGCATCTTCAGCAAAGGCTGACTGAGGTACATCATCAAGTGTGAGGAGCCCTTAAGTTTTCAGGAGAAGTGATGAAGATCAAGTATGATGCCAAGGCAAGTGAGGTGAACTTCAAGGATGGTGACAGAGTTTGGTTATACAATCTTCATCAAAAGAAGGGACAGTCACCGAAACTGCAAAGCCGATGGGATGGGCCTTACACTGTGCTGGACCGCCTATCAGATGTAGCGTACCAGATTCGGGAGGCAGGAAATCTCGCCCAAAGGTGGTGTACGTGAATTGTCTGCGGCAGTACCATGGGCCAGGACAGTACAACTGGGACGTCTCTTAGGATTTATGCTCTCTCACAGCCGAGGATATTGAGGAGAACCAAGGAGCTGAAGTACAAGAGGATGATGACAGTTTCCCAAGAGAAGAGGTGCATCAGGAAGAGGACCAAGACCTCCCTGGAGAAGAGGGCTGTATGGAGGAGTAGCATAGGAGAAGACCTGATAAGCCGAAAGATTATTTTATGTATCGTTAGATGTTACATTATGATTAATGTTTATATTTGTATATATTGTGTAGTTTTGTCGGGACAACAAAGGACTAGGGACGGGGGTAGTGTTAAAAAGTGGGATTTGCCAGTTAGGTAGTCGAGAATTTTCCCATACCGTTGTTCCGTTACAAGTCAGAGTTGCCACTTAGCATGCTGTTTGTGAGCGTAGTTATTTCATAAGTTTTACATTAGTTCTTATGCTCTTTTTCTCATTAATGTTTTATTTATGTGATTGTTCAATTATTTATTTTAATTTAAATTTGTATGCGACATAACTTAGAGTGTTATGCAGTATAAAAAAAAACTCTGGCATGTTTTGGATGTCTTCAAGATGGTAACTGTTGCAACCATGCTCCCTCGGGAATAGATGAGAACTTTATAGTAAAGAACAATGCAAGCTTATATAAGGATGAGGAAGAGAGCTGAGCTCGTTCAGTCAGTTTTCAGTTCAGTTTGAATGTAGTGCAATGCCAGTGATGTTTATATATCATCGGTACTTGTGAGAATAGTGAAGTGTTGTTGGCAAACAGTGTTGTGTTCTTGAACTTTTGTGTATCACTGGTACTTGTGAATAATAGTGAAATGTGGTCAAGCATTAAGTGAAATTATAGTCAATAGTGTTTATATAGCTCCAGTGCTTGTGAGGACAGTGGTGAAGATGGAAAGCATTAAGTGTAAACAACGTTGGGTCTGGTTAGCACTTGGATGGGTGACCGCCTGGGAACACCAGATGCTGTTGGCATCCCTACGTGTCAAGTGGGGTTGGTGGAGGATTAGTGCCCCTCCCTGTAAAACAATTAACTCTAAGCCCTTGGCCACCCCGTCTGGGATACATGGCGTCTGGCAATGAATGAATGAAAATTTGGAAAATAAAGACAGTGAACTTAAGAAGCCAGAATTTTTTACGACGCCTGAGGTGATCTGGTGTCCTGTACACTGGTAGGCTGACCATAGGAAGAACAGCTCACTGGGCAACGTCTTCCCATACTGAACTACAGCTGTTGGGGCCTGTGGCAGTGTGGGATGGGGATATAACATATTCGTTTTCTTTCTTCCTTTCTTTATTCATTTTCTTTCTTTCAGCCTTTCTTTCATTCAAACGCCTGTTAACATGGATGTAGCTAGATAAACTGATAGATATGTAGGTAGACAGATAGATAGGAGAAGGAAGAGAACGAGGACAAGAGAAGGATGAAGACTAGTAGGAGGAGCACGAACAGGAAGAGGACGAAGAGGAGGAGGAGGAAGAGAAGAGGAGGAGAAGGAAGATGATGGTGTATAGTGACTCACGTAATGATATCTCCGTAAATTGGCCTCAACTTCTTCACCTGCTCATCTAAACGAGTGGAGGAGTCTGGCAGCTTCCCCAGTATAGGAAGACCCCAGATGCCTGTGGGGGAGAGACATGTAGTTGTAGTAGTAGTAGTACTAGTAGTAGTAGTACTAGTAGTAGTAGTGGTAGTAGTTGTGGTGGTAGTAGTAGTGGTAGTGGTAGTAGTGCTGGTGTTAGTAGTAGTAATAATAGTAGTTGTTATGCTAGGTGTTCTTAGGTCAACTCCTCGCCCTAAGAACACTAGCTGCTGAGCCAGGGTTCTCTTTCGAGACCGAAATTAGAATACACTACGAGAGGAACAGGACATAAATCTCTGGGCAAACAACCTTACATTATCTTAAATTCACAAACCACTAGATACAATGTAGATATATCAAAGGCATAATACACTGTCTGGGTTCAAAGTCAATCTCGGGACAGGAGGGTTTCTACAGGGCTGCTGAAGTCCTGGGCTCCTATAGGTGTCGGCTGGGTGTGGGAGGGGTCTCGTCAGGTGTGCCTTCCCTTAGAGGGCTCGGGACTGCTCTCAGGGTCTATGTTGTCATCTAGGGGCTGCTGGGCAGCGTGAAGAGGGGCCCTCGTCAAGCTGGGCCTCGGTGGGGTGTTCGATCCCTTGGGCGGGACCAAAAGAGGGAGAGGAGGTGCATTTGTCTGCGCCCACCCTGGAGAGAGGGTCATCATCCTTTTGGGCTGGGAGGTCATGCCCCAGCGTCCGAGGGGAACCTTGTGGAGTATGAGGTCTGCGGTCTCCCTCGGGTTGGGTTGCCGTCAGGTGTGCGCTGTGACATCCTCTCCTCTGGAAGTCCGACAGCAGGTGGTCTCGCCTGGGTGCTGGCTAGGCTGCTCTCACTCCCAGGGTCATGATGGGGCCTTGCCAGACCTCCTTCAGACAGGGTAGTTCCTCCTGGGGGTTGCCTTTGTGTGGAGAACAGGAGGGGTGTCCCACTCGGCCACAGGAAGGGTGGGCTGAGCAAGGGATGTCTGAAGGGGAAGTCACAGAGGGCAAGAGACAGATGGTGGCTGATGTCTCCCTGACACAGCTATTGGGTCACTGAGGTCCCAAGGGCAACAGGGGTAGGGCAGCTGGTGGCCATCCCTCTCGTGTCGGAGCGGCTAATGGCCATCACCGGACCCTTCTTCTTAGCAGGACTGAGGGCGAGGTGCAGCTAATGGCGTGGGTGGACAGGTGCAGCTAGTGGCAATCACCAAGGTCCTTTGAGGGGAGGCGCAGCTAGTGACTGTCGGCCATTTCCCAGCGAGGCTAGTGGCCATCAGCGGGCCCTTGTTCTCCAGGTAGACTGTTCGCTGAATGCGGCTAGAGGCCGTCACCTGCTCACTGGTGCGGCTAATGGCCATCACCAAGATCCTTGAAGGAGAGGGGACAGCAGAAACAGTGTGAATAGTGACAGCCACCTGCCTGCTGGTGCGGCTACTGGCCATCATCGAGGTCCAGCTCCCTGGGGCAGCTACAGGAGGAGAGTGCTTAGTGGCTAACTCTCCATTAGTGTGACTAGTGGCCATCACTGGTCCTTGTGGTAGGGGGGGATGCAGCTAATAAGTGGCTACAGGCCGTCACTCAGGCACTGTCTGGGACTGAGAATTCAGCCCCATCCAGAACCTACCGAGGGCTGGTCTGGCTGGAGGGTAATGCCTTAGCACTGACTACTTCTGGTTGGGTCCATTCCGAGGAATAAGGGCACAAGGAAGTAGGGGACATAGGCCCATACCACCTGGGTAGCACATGCGCCCTTGAAGCCCCTCCGTGGTCTCCCCCTGGGGTGGGGGTCGCGACGTCCTGGTGTTTCTCGTCGTGGGTGGTATTTCAGTAGTAATAGTAGTTGTAGTGGTTGTGGTGGTGGTGATGGTTGTAGCAATAGTAGTAGCCAAATAGTGGTGGTGGTAGTAGTAGTAGTAGTGGTAGTAGTAGTAGTAGTAGTAGTTGTTGTTGTTGTTGTTGTTGTGATTGTCGTTGCTGTTCTAGCCCCATGTTCATCCGAAAAATGTGACAAAGACATATAATAGTTGGTACTGTCATCATGATCATCACCATCATCATCATTATCACCTTCACCATCATCATCATCACCATCACCATCACCATCATCACCATTATCGTCATCACCATCATCATCATCATCATCATCACCTTCACCATCATCATCATCATCACCATCACCATCATCATCAACTTCACATCATCACCATCATCATCACCGTCATCATCAGCACCATCATCATCATCATTATCATCATCAAAATTCTCAATTTATAAAGGCTTTTACTTACTTGCTTGAGTCAGCCTTAATCACCTAATGGCCGCTCTCCACGCTGCTCGATCTCTAGTAGCCTTTCTATTCAGTCTTGTATCCCTGAGGTCACACTTCATGACCTAGCTTTTTTTTTTTTTGCTACTCTACGTTACACTATGCCTAAAACCGCCACCTCTCCATCTAGAATGCTGAGTTGTAGCGATAGATTAGCACAAGAGTATGATGCTAGTCACGAAGAAGTGCCGGGGAAAGGATGCAAAGCCGTAATATTGCCCTGCTGTCAACGAGCTACGTGAAATAATCCGCAAAAGGACGAAAAATCACCAAGTTATGATAAAGAAACCACGGGTATTTATATATATCTGCTGGACGTTAGAAAATACAATAATAAACATGGTAAGGGCATTCAGAGAGCGCATACCTCCGCCAACGCTTATACCAGACTACTCAGATCACTGCCAAAATGCAGCCAACTCTTCCTTGGCCCACGACCCACATGTCCACAAAACTTCTTTCAAATCCATCGATAACTTTTTGAGATATCTTGCGCACAGACAGACAATCAGGAGTGAATACATAATCTACACCAGCTTTTATCGGCGGAGGTAACAACAACAACAACACCATATACTGGTTGCTCTTCGTAATACCGTTCAAGTAAATATTTATTCTTAATCATTATATGTAAATGAGTGTATTAGCAACGTTGGGTCTGGTTAGTACTTGGATGGGTGACCGCCTGAGAACACCAGATGCTGTTGGCATAACGTTCTCCCTACGTGTCAAGTGGGGTTGGTGGAGGATTAGTGCCCTTCCCTGTAAAACAATTAACTCTAAGCCGTTGGCCACCCCGTTTGGGATACATGGCGTCTGGCAATGAATGATGAATGAATGGAGTGTATTAGCTGTTCATTCGTTATTTCATGAGGGGATGTGGCAGCTCTGTGTGGTGGCATCACTTACACATTTTACACACATTTACAGATTTGACTAACATTCGTGATTATGGCGTCTGGCTAGAGAGAGAGAGAGAGAGAATAACATTTACAGATTTGACTACCATTCACATATCTTACCAACTCAGCTGGTCCCCACGCCCTGTTCACAATCATACCACCTTGGTAGGCTGTCGCTGCGCCCTCCTGGCTCCCTAACACACTTCCTAGGCGATTTATTTGGTTCATTACACCTGTACGCATCAAGCTGTATAGATATGTTAAGAATATACTTGCTAAATCCATCTTTTCATCCACCCTCAACACAAAGTGGATCTGTAATACTTAATAGTCTCTAATGATTAACCCGCTAAAGCAAACGACGACAAACGAATACAAACAACAAGCAACAAACAACATCAACAACAACAAACAACAAACAAAAACATCAAACAACCACAAACAACAAACAAAAAGAAAAACAACAAGCAACAACAACAAAACAAAAAAACAACATACAACAAACAACAACACAAACAACTAACAACACCAAACAACAAACAAAAACAACAAACAACAACAATAACAACAAACAAAAAACACACAACAAACAACAACAACAAACAACAAAAAACAACAAAATAAAACAAAAAACAACAAAATAAAACAACAAACAACAAATAACAACAATAACACCAAAGAACAAAAAACAACAACAAACAACAATGACAAACAACAACGACAAACAACAAACAAAAACAACAATAAACAAACAACAATAAACAACAAACACCTGTGGCATTTTGGAGCCGCGGACTGGGGGGCCCTCAGGCAGTACTTCGTTGATTTTCCCTGGAATGATTATTGCTTCCATGGCCGGGAGCAATCCGAGTGTGCCTTGTGCATTACGGAGGTTATTCTCTTGGGCATGGAAGCATACATTCCTTTCTCATATCCTTTGCCTAATGTAAAAAAGCCTTGGTTTAATCACGCTTGTTCTAATGCTGTCCGCAACAAGGAGAGGGCTACAAAAGGTACTGGAGCCAACCCACCCTTGAATCGCATCTTTTACACGTTTCTGCCCGGAATCATGCTAAGTCTGTTCTTCGCTCTGCTAAAATTAATTTCATCCGAACTAAATGCTCTCAACTCTCCAACTCGAATTCTTCCCGCTCCTTCTGGTACCTTGCCAAAAATCTTTCTAACAACTTTACCTCATCATCCTTCCCTCCCCTTTTCTACACTGATGGCTTTGTAGCTATTTCTTCTACTGAAATAACAGATCTTTTAGTCCAGACTTCCTCCTCGAATTCCAGCTTAGACTATTCCAGTGCTGTTCCTCCATCACTTCCCCCCCTCTGACTTCCTCATGGCTGACATTAAAATTTCTTCAGCTGATGTATTTTCTGCCATCACAGGCCTCAAGATTAATTAGGCATATGGGCCTGATGGAGTCCTTCCTGTTGTTCTTAAGAACTGTGCTTCTGTGCTTACACACTGCCTAGGCAAACTCTTTCGCTTTTGTCTGTCAACTTGTACCTTTCCTTCTTGCTGAAGTTTGCTCTCATTCAGCCAGTCCCTAAGAAGGGTGACCATTCCCAACCCTTTAACTATCGTCCAATTGCTTTAACATCCTGTATCTCAAAAGTTTTCGAATCAATTCTTAGTAGAAAAATTTTAAAGCATCTTTCCTATCACAACCTTCTTTCTGATCGTCAGTATGGGTTCCGTCAGGGACGCTCCACTGGCGATCTTCTCACCTACCTTTCAGACTCCTGGTCATCCTCCTATCGGGATTTTGGCAAAAGCTTTGCCATTGCACTTGACATCTCAAAGGCTTTCGATCGAGTCTGGGATAAATCTTTAATGTCCAAACTGCCTCTTCCGGTTTTCTATCCTTCTATCTGTGTCTTCATCTCTACCTTCCTTTCTGGTCGTTCTATAGCCGCTGTTGTAGACGGCCATCGTTCTTCTCCTAGATCTATCAACAGTGGTGTTCCTCAGGGCTCTGTCCTATCACCAACTCTCTTCCTTTTATTCATCAATGACCTTCTAAGCTGTACATCTAACCCTATCCACTCATACGCTGATGACTCCACCTTTCATCTTTCCATTCGGTTCCTGGAATCCATCTCAGCAGTTATTTTAACAAACAAGGGATGAGGCTAAGGCACACCTAATTTCTGACTTGGCTCGTATCTCTGACTGTGGTAAATATAATCTTGTGGTTTTTAATGCATCAAAGACTCAGTTTTTACACCTATCAACCCAACAAAATCTTCCACAGGTATATCCACTAATGTTTGATAATATTCAGCTGAATTCTGCATCATCCTTAAACATGCTTGGGGTTTCATTTACTCGGGAATTATCTTGGAAACATCATATTACATCTCTTGTAAAATCTGTTTCCAAGAGATTAGACGTGCTAAGCCGACTCCATTCCTTCTTTACCCCTGCACAATTTTTGACTCTATACAGGGGTGTTATCCACCCCTGTGTGGAGTACAACTCTCATGTATGGGAAGGCTCTCCACATACAGCTCTTCTCAATAGGGTGGAGTCAAAGGCTTTTCTCTTATTTACTCTCCTCCCCTTACTGACTCCCTTATACCTCTGTCTCTTCGTCGCACTGTTGCATCTTTATCTCTTTTCTATCGCTACATCAATGGTCACTGCTCTTCTGAACTGTCTGTATGCATTCCTCCACCTCTACGACGGGCGCGTACCACCCGTCTGGCAGCACACTCTCATCCCTCTTCTGTCCAACTCTCTAATGAAAGAGTTAACCGTTACTCCCAGTCCTTCATTTATGCAACAGCTCATCTCTGGATCTGCCTCCCTCTGTCTGTGTTTCCTGCTTCTTATGATCTCCATTCTTTCAGACGCAGTGTGTCCAGGCATCTCGAAATGATCGAATCTTGAATTTGGCTCTCTCTTGTGTATTGTTTTTCTCTTGGAAGGAACAATAATTGCGGGCTCGCGGCCTTTGGTTCCTTCTTCCTTGCATAAAACAACAACAACAAACATCAACAACAAACAACAAGCAAAAACAACAAACAACAACAAACAAGAAACAAACAACAACAAATTAACAACGACAAACAAACAACAAACTAACAACGACAAACAAACAACCACAACAACAAACAAGAAACAAACAACAACAAATTAACAACGACAAACAAACAACAAACTAACAACGACAAACAAACAACCACAACAACAAACAACAAACAACAACAAACAATAAAAATATCGGTAATGTCTGCGTGGATGTCAAGATTTCATATTTTCGTCCGTTAAGAAACCTCCCTAACACTTTTTCTTAAGCGATTTAATCTGCTCATTACAGCTTGCTGTCCTCTTCCGTGTTATAAAAGTCCTTCCAATATCGCCATATTCCGCATAAATGACCTACAAAAGAATGTTGGCCAGTAACAAAAAACAATAAATCGCTAAGGAAGAGGTGTTAGGGTATCTCCGCAGCCAGTGACCGTGCGGGCCAAGGTCAGACAGGGATAAACAAGCGTCTGAACACCGCATTGAAATTCCAGTCATGATCCACGTCACCCCACCAAGCGTACCTCCACCTGGAAGAAATACTACCTCGAATTTATGATCACATTCTTGAACACACGTACGTGACCTACATACTGTACATGCATACACATGCTAAAAGACTTACAAATAAAATCCACTACACACATTCTACTCTCTCTCTCTCTCTCTCTCTCTCTCTCTCTCTGCATTTAATTTATCTATATAGAGCTAACACCATACTCTAGATATACTCAATTCCTTTTTCACCCTAATTTGGCCGAGATTTTCGTCCTTTTGCAGCTTCCTTCACGTAACTCTGTGGCGGAGACAATAATACCGCTCTACACGCTTTCCACAGCACTTCTTCGTGACTAGCATCTTAATCTAGCGTCAGTCTACGAGATAAAGATGAGGAGATGGTAATTTTAAGCCAGGTAAGAGTTTAAAGAGTATTCAAGTCCCGTTCCCTGAGGCCCGCCAATGATGCAATTCGTCCACAATCCCTCCATCATGTTTTTGTTTTTCTAGAGGATCAATATGCCCTTGAAGAAGCCAGCTCTCACACCCTGCAGTGACGCCATCCTTCCTCTACTTAATTGACGGTCAGAATCGCTAATTTTTATTCTAGTTAAATTATTAGAAGTGAAGGAGCGTTGTGGTGTGGATGTGATAGAAAGCGTTAGCAGAATACAATGAGGTGGTTTGGCCATGTGGGGAGGATGGAGAGCGAGAGACTGACGAGGAGTGCGTATGTGAGTGAGGTGGAGGAGGGGAAAGGGAAAGGGAGACCGATGATGAGGTGGATTGGGGAAGAGGGAGGGGGAGATCGAGGATGAGATTCAGGAATGGAATAAGGAGCTCTATGAGATGGTGGATGAGTTAGTACAAAGGAGTACAAAGGAAAGCAAACAGCAACAGACCTTATCGTCCTTTCGAGGCTACTTGTTACAGAGTAGACTATAACTGCGAGATCTAATTCTACATGCTGAAGGATAAGGACAGTAAAGCAAGAAGGCTCCCCCCGCCTCCAAACCCTCCTGTTAAAACTGGCAGGAAAAAGTGAGGAAAAACAGGAAAAACTGACAGGGAAATTTCATAGGAAAGACTGAAAGGAAAAGTTACATTCTATAGTACTTTATCTTTAAGCTACCACTTTGAATAACCTGAAAGTGAAAGCAGTAAAGTAAAATGAATAATCAAATAATGAATAACTGAGGCATGACATGTATGGGTACATTCAGTTAACGGGGTGTCTGTAGACAAGGCATGGAAATTGCTCAGTGCACAGTTCAGTGGTGGTGTGGCAGCCTTGCCTGGTGCTTTTAAGGTAGGCAGCAGTCAATCAGGCCACAGCTCCGTTTACTCCACTGAGACATGGAACTTTTCCATGTGAGAGAAGTATACAAGTTTTCTCTTGACCCCTGGTACATAAAAAAAAATCCCAATAGTGGTCACGTTTTTTTTTTTCTTTTTCTTTATGTGTCCGACTCTGGGCAAGGGCTTTCAGGTCCTATATCCCGGGGACACTAGCTTATCCCAAGGCCCAGTAGTCCTCCTACACCTCCACATGGCACCACTTTGGCGCTAACACCCACCGTCCATATTGAATACAGGCTAGGGCTGTCTCATACAGGACTGGTGTATTGGTATTAGCGGGGTTATTTTTACGACATGTTGGCGGGTCATCTGGTACATCAGGAAAGTCTGTTTTTTATGAAATTCAAATCCTTAAAATGTTCCCTGCCCCAGCCGGGATTCCAACCTGGGTCCATCAGGACTCCAGGCCTCCTCTGCACCGATTCAGCCACCGCCTCCCCCACTTCACTAACAGGGACCCTCAGTGATCCACAGCCCATCACAGGTCGAAAGGAAGAGTAGTGACAGTCAACTCAGGGCTATCTGTGCATATCCAAGTCTGTGCTTCTACTATATTTGCATTTAATAAATTGATCTGGGCACTGAGAGGAAAAAAAATAAAAAGCTCATACGAGTATATACACAAGTCGTTTATTCTGGAGCAAACATATTAAACTGGGGGTTAGACGACAGACACTGATCCAAGCGACCTTTAAAGGTTAGTACTGTATTATGGCTTACTACATTGGAGGGCAATTTGTTCCATATATTTACAACTGTGTTAAAGAAGAAATGCTTGGCTTCATGCGACTGGGATCGTTTGCCAATTATTTTGTGCCCATTGCCTCTAGTATAAATCGAGTGATCAGCTGTGAAGTATTTATCAACAGCCATGTTATCGTGCCCTTTGAATATTTTAAATACTTGAATTAAATCTCCTCGTAATCTGCACTAGTTAGGGTGAAGAGATTCAGAGCTTCTAAACGCTCCTAGTATGGTTTGTTTCTCAAGCTAGGTATCATTTTGGTTCAGGGTTGGTGTTTTTTCTTATTTTTTGAATTAAAATAATAAATAAAACATCAATGATTTTTATTCATTCAATTTATTTGATTTTTTTATTTATTTGATTTCTCTGCTAATTATACAGCTAATATTTTAAAAGCAGTATACTGAATACTGTCAACTTCATGTCCTGTCTATCTACTGATGGTTGAGGCTGAAAGCTACAGCCCAGAATCCAGATACATCATTGGTTATGTAGCTGACAAGTGTAAGTGAGGAAATGTTGACAATACACTGGAAGCAGCAAGTCAGGGGATGATATAGGTAGTGTGTCAGCGAGATAAGCACACGAACAATGCCTAGTGACCATACACACACATACACACATACTCACACACAGGTTTCTAGAACATTCCAACAACAGTGTAACACAAGTGACACGACCCCTGCTACACCAGAATTTAGGAAGCAGAGCTCAGAAGGAGGCTAGCTATAGAACCGACAGGTAGTGGAGAGAGTGAACAAGAAGAGGGGTCCAACTAGACTTACTTAGTATATTAAGTCTCTGTAATACATACACTGCTCAACTTAAGATTTTCTCTGAATATAATAAATCAAGATCAACTCCCTGCATTCATCTTTAACTCCTGCTACAAGAATCGAGAGTCACAACTCCACCCTTCATCTTTCCATTCGGTTCCTGCAACGTCCATCTCAGCAGTTGCTTCAACAAACATGGGATGAGGCTATGGCACACCTAATGTCTGACTAGCCTTGTATCTCTGACTGGGGTGAAAATAATCTGGTTGTTTTTAATGCATCAAAGACTCAGTTTTTACATCTATCAACCCTACAAAATCTTCCACAGGTATACCCACTAATGCTTAATAATATTCAGCTGAATCCTGCATCATCCTTGAACATGGTTGGGGTTTCATTTACTTGGGACTTATCTTGGAAACATCATATTATATCTCTTGTAAAATCTCCTTCCAAGAGATTAGGTGTGCTAAGCTGACTCCGTTCCTTCTTTATCAGGGCACAATTGTTGACTCTATACAGGGTTTTTTTCCGCTCCTGTGTGGAGTACAACTCTCATGTGTGTGGAGGCTTTCCACATACAGCTCTTCTCAATAGGGTGGATCAAAGGCTTTTCGTCTCATTAACTTTCCTTCTCTTACTGACTTTTCAACCTCTGTCTCTTCATCACACTGTTGCATCTTTGTCTCTTTTCTATCGCTACTTCAATGGTCACTGCTCCTCTGAACTGTCTGCATGAATTCGTCCACCTCTACGGCGGGCGCGTAGCACCCGTCTAGCAGTAAACTCTCATCCCTTTTCCGTCTAACTCTCTAAAGCAAGAGTTAACTGTTACACCCAGTCCTTCATTTATGCAACAGGTCAACTCTGAAACTGTCTCCCTCTGGCTGTGTTTCCTGCTTCCTGTGATCTCCAGTCTTTCAAACACATTGTGTCCAGGCATCTCGAAATGATAAGATCTTGAATTTGGCTCTCTCTTGTATTTTGTTTTTCTCTTGAAAGGAACAATAATTGAGGGCTCGCGGCCTGTGGTTCTTTTTTCTTCGCATAAAAAAACTCTTTCCCCTACGATGACATTATTTACCAAGATTTCCAATGTGGCCAAAATCAGGTCTAATATGTCAACACCTCGTTTTGAGCAGTCTATGAACTGATGCAATGAAAGTTCTTGCAAGTTAGAGTTCAGGTCCAACCCTGTGTGTGACAACAGGGTCTCTCCCCATTTGGCAACCAGTAAATTAAAATCACCAAAGATTACAGTATTATGGGTGCTACATATTTCAGCAGTTTGGCTGTAAATTTCACTGTCTATATTATTGGACTGTGCAGGCAGTTGATAAATCAATCCAAATACTGTTTTGCCACGGGATGTATTTCTGAGTTGAAGATAAATACAATTAACATTATCAATAGAGGGCTTATGAATTACGACTGGATGAAGTCTAACTTTAATATATAACAATACACCGCCCCCCACTCTATTATTATTATTCTCATTACTAAAGGTTGTACTCTGCTAAAAAAATCTCGTTGTTCTGTGTTGAGCCATGATTCTATTACGCCTATGACATCATAGTTTTCAGCAAGAACATAAGCCTCTAAGTCAGAAAATACATTTCACAAACTATGTGCTTTCACAAGAAGAGCCTTAATATCCTTGCCTCCATTTGTCTGCCTATGATTCATGACATCTACATCAACTCGTCTATAGGCCTCATATGATGAGTGATTTTTTGCCACAAAAAACACGCTGCATCATCCAATAAACGACTAAGATGAGCAGAACCAACTGCATTTAAATGTAGATCATCATATGTAAACAGAGCCCACTGCTTATAGAAGTGATTCCAGGTGTCTACAAACTCAATTCCCTCCTGTAAGCAAAGTGACTTAATACGATTATTTGAGCTAGGAACATTGCTGTAAAAGACACTGCTTGTGGCAACCCTTGGGAGAACACCTGAAATAAGAATATTATTAGTTTTTTCCTTGTCATGCTGCAGCGTCGACTTGAACTTGTTCAGGAGCTCTTCAGGCCAGGTTCACATTACATTACATTGTTGCCTGCGTGTATGATAACCAGACTGTCATTGGCTGTACCTTCCAAAACAGTGTGCACAGCCTTAGTTACATCAAGTCCAGCACCTGGAATGCAATAACGCTTTCTTTTAGTTGGTGCTCTGCCACAGAACTCCACAAGCTGTATACGGATGATTGAGTCCCCCACCAGTCGAGCCTCATGAGTTTCTTCGTCAGCATCAGCCAATATCCAGAACCTATTATAGGTCAATCAATCAATCAATCATTTCCTGTGGCACCCTCGGGGATGCATAGGGCCTCGATGAACTCACACCACCACATCCTATCTTGTGCTAACTCCTCAAGGTCTCCCCAACACTCATCTCCAGCTTCCCGTCTCATTGTCCTCACCCACGTCTCTTTTGGCCTTCCTCTACCTCTCCTACCAAGTGCCACCCACCCTGGTGTACCTCGTACTATTCCCTGTCTCCTATACACATGTCCTAGCCACTTCCATCGTGAGAATCTAACATAGTCATCGATCGGCTGCACTCCCGTTATTTCTCTAATTCTACTATTTGGTATCCTTTCCCACCACTTAACTCCTAATATTCTTCTAAGTGCTTTATTTTCAAACACCAAGAATTTATTTTCCATAGTCACTGTGCTGTACCAAGACTCGTGTCCATAAATTAAGATACTCCTAACCATTACCTTATAAAGTTTGATTTTTGTATGCACAGAGAAATTGTTATTATTCCAAATATTTTTAAGCATTCCCATTGCCTGATTAGCCTTCTTTAACCTTTCCTCGAATTCAAAGTTCAAAGAACCATCCTTGGCTAAATAAGTACCTAAATATTTAAACCTATCAACTTGCTTTACAACCATACCTCCAATTACACATTCCTGCGCATTTTCCATATTCATATTGATTATTTCAGTTTTTCCACAATTAATAACCAAACCCACCTTGTGACCTTCACTCACCAAACAGTCCAACACTCTCTGCATCTCTTCTGGCCCATCACAAATCAAAACTATATCATCTGCATAATCTAAATCCAAAAGTTTCCTGTTCTCTCCCCAAAGTATACCTGCACCGGTTTCTGTTCCAACGCGTTTCATAATGTAATCAATGACCAATATAAATAGTAAAGGCGATAGAACACCACCTTGAATTACTCCGAACTTGACTTCAAACGAATCACTCAGACAACCATCAACCATCACTTTACAAAATGTGTCCTCATGCATGTTCATAATGACCCTCACAAACTCCTCTGGTATTCCATAATGTCTCATGATCTTCCCCATAGTCTCTCTCGAAACACTATCAAAAGCCTTTTCAAAATCAACAAAACAAAGACTTAACGGCACTCTCATTTCATTAACTTGCTGCATCAAATGCCTAACTATAAAGATATGATCATTGCAACCACGTCCCTTTCTAAAACCAGCCTGTTCATCCCTCAGAATACCCTCAACCACTGGCTCCAACCTATTTAACAACACTCTACTGAAAACTTTCAAAGCTATCGGTGACAAAGAGATTCCCCTCCAATTACCACATTCACTCAGGTCTCCCTTCTTCGGAACTTTAACAATTACACCATTCTTCCAAACTGATGGTAGTAACCCCGTCACCCATATCTTATTGAATAGCTTGGTCAAGATCATTATTAATCTATCCCCTCCACTTTAAACATTTCCGGAAATAAACCATCCTCCCCTGGTGCCTTATTATTCTTTAACTGTTTTACTGCTTTCTCCACTTCTGCAAGCCTCAACTCTCCTGTTTCTATATTTAAATCTTCCTGAGCAGACGGTATATCCTCTTCTGGTGGTATTGGTCTATTAAGAACTGTCTCAAAATGCCCTTTCCATCTATTTTTAATATCTCCATCTTTGGTCAATAAATTTCCTTCCCTGTCTCTAACTGGTATTTCCTTGCGTTTACCTGCATTACCACTCAGTTCTCTAATCGATTCATATGCTATTCTTTGACTCTGTCCATCATTTTTGTCTATTAAGATTTCAGTCTCTGCAACCTTTTCATCCACACATCTTCTTTTATCTCTCCTAGCTAACCTTCTTACTTCTGAATTCAAACTCCAGTACGCAGCTCTTGCTAATTCAATATCTTGTTCATCAACGCATTGCATCTCACTCCTCAATTTAGCCTCACCTCTCTTTTTTATCATATCCCACGTTTCCTCTGATATCCATTTCTTTCTCCTGAAGCTATGTCTCCTTCCAATCGTACATTCAGCAGTCTCATGCAAAACTTTGTTCACATCCTCCCACATCTCATCTACACTTCTCTCCCCCTCTTCCAACGTTTCCAACACCAAAAACCTATTTCTGCATTCTAATCTGAATTCCTCCTTTTCTTCTCCTTCCCTTCTAAGCTTAACAATATCGTATCTACCAACACCAGATTTTTCCTTCTTCTGATTTTTAAGTTTAAACCTTATTTTTGCAATGCTGAGTTGATGGTCACTACCAATATCCGCTCCCCGTTTAACATGAACATCTAGCAGAGAACTTCTATGCCTCCTACCGATAGCGATGTGATCAATCTGATTTTTATATTTTCCACACGGCGACACCCAAGTTGTCTTGTGTATATTGCAATGCTGAAAGAGTGTGCCCCCGATGACTAAGTCATTTGCTAGACAGAAGCTTCCAAACCTCACTCCGATTTCACTCATCCTACTACCAACTCCCATCTTACCCATACATGCCTCAAATCCCTCATTTGAACAGCCCATTACTGCATTAAAGTCTCCAACGCAGATCAAAACATCATGTCTAGGTACCCTTCCTACTCCTTCTTGCAACTTTTCATAAAATGTGTCTTTCCTTTCATCGAGTGCATCATTAGTAGGTGCATAACACACAAACAGACTGATGTTGCCATGATTTGATTTAAACCGTGCGTATAACAATCGCTCATCTATAGGATCCCACTCACATAAAGCCTTATTTGCCTTACAACCCAGCAACAATCCTACTCCCTGATAATGCATTCCATCCTGTCGACCAGATATCAATAAACGTATACCATCCTCCAAATCCAACTTATCGACTCCAGTTAATCTAGTTTCTGTCAGAGCACAAATATCAAGTCCGTAATTTTGAAAAACCTTCACTAACTCATCGATTTTACCGTCATGATTTAGTGTTCTCACATTCCAGTTACCAATTTTAATTGTATTTTTTGCACTGACAAAGGAATTAGATTGTAATTGAGGCAACCGTGAGATTCTTAGCATACCCTGCCCATTTAAGGGCTGCACGGGACTGGGGGCCATTATTGTTCTTTCAGAGTCCATCAAGGTTTCTTTGGCTAACTTCCTGAACACCTCGCCATTGTGTTGCAGTCGCAGTAGGCAGCTAACTTGCCTGATTGCCCACACCCGAAAGACCCAGCTATGCTGTAGCCAGTCACGTGCCGGCATGCTTCCCAGCCATTTCACTCTCAAGGAGTTCCTCTGCCTGAGAAAGCAACCACCCCCCTGCTCCCGAGGGCTTTTGATCTGTGTAGGTAGAGGGCAATCACTCCCTCACTAGCCATATACAGTGTATATACAGTGTATAGGCTACACTACACTCATAGGTGGTGACTGGTAAAATGCATCGCATCCTTTTCACTCTCTCACCATTTCATACTACCTGGAAATTATCCTATTCCGATGGGGGTTGGGTAGTTTCAGTGGCAGCATAATAACCGAACCGAAACTTAACAAATTAATCAACAGTCTGGCTAAGATTCGTTCCTGGGCCCTCGTGCATCGTAGGCGTGCACGTTAGCACTGAGCCAGTGAGAGGATCCCCGCTTTGCCTCCAAGCAACACAGGCTTTTATATTACCCCATTATATTACTCCTTTCTCCCCCTGGTGATTAATTTGGTCAGTTTTGAACACACAGTAGCGTAGCATCGGGAGCCACCAATGGGGGCGCTGTGGACCACACCAGACAGCTCACCCCAGAGATGTAACGACTAGGACGCTACCAGCAACAACATCATTGCCCTCTAAGCCTCGCCTCGTATCCCACACCACTGCCAATCAATGTAATGACCGGACTGAAACTTAACAAATTAATCACACTGGTCTGACCGAGATTCGATCTCTGGCCCTCGTGCTCATAGGCGCAAACGTCAGAATATTAATTTTGTTAGTAGCTTCAGACAGCTTTACCTCAAGATCACGCCAGTGTTTGCACATCCTGCAAACAAAAGAGCGGTCGATGAAAAAAACTCCAGTGAAGCTGACGGTGCAGGCTGTGCAGGTAACGTTCCGGGGCATTTTGATTGCTGCTGTTCTAAAGAATTCAAAGTTAATTGAATGCTGTCAAGTTAAAAATGTGATATCACCTGGAATGAAGGTACTAAAAAATGTGTATAGAAATAACCTAACACTACATGAAGCAGTACTTGTAAACAATAAATAAATTTATCTGTATCTGAAAAAAAAATAAAGTGTTACAAAACCTCGGAGAGCGAAGCGGTAGGAGACAGGGCGACATGGAGGCGATTTGTTTGTGTCCACCCCTTACGTGATTCTCTGGCTATAGGTAGACAGATAGAGAGATACAGAGAGAGATTTTTTCTTCAGCTAAGTGGGTCATAGGAGCCTGTAGTTGGTTGGGCACATATTCTTGTAAAGAAACTCCCTAACATCTTTCCTTAAGTGATTTATTTGGCTTGTGACACTTTACAGTCCTCCCCTGTGTTACATAAATCCATCTAATATCGCCATACTCTGCATAAACAACATACAAAAGGATATTAACCCAGGCATAATAATAAAAAAAAAAATCACTAAGGAAGAGGTGTTAGGGAACTCCTTACCCGATGAGAGTACATGCCTTGGTTATCACGTAAGGAAAATTTGATGCGTCTTAGTTATGAGGTAAGAATCAGCCTTCTTGGTTACTAGTCAAATTAACCCTCCAGTCTCAAACATTTGGTCATTAATGAAACTGAAAGAGGTTATGAGGCAGGAATGAGTCTCCTTGGCTATTAGTAAGATTTACCCTACAGTCTGACAACATTTGGCTATTAACGGAGCTGGCTAATATTCCTAAGCTAAGAGAGGCTTGGTATGTTTCTCTGCCCTAATATTTCACCTCTACTTGTCACTTTCCTCTGCTGGCTTATATTCCGAAGGTGAGACAGGCTTGGTATGTTTCTCTTCCCTAATATTTCACCTCTTCTACTTGTCACTTTCCTCTGCTGGCTAATATAACTAAGCTGAGAGAGGCTTGGCATGTTCCTCTGACCTAATAATTCACCTCTTCTACTTGAAAGTCAAAAAACACACCCAAAATAGCAACCAAAGCAGCTCAGCAAGTCAAAAACACAAGCAAAATTATCAAAATAACACAGCAAGTAAAAAAACAACTAAAACAGCTCTGCAATAAAAAAAAAAAAAAAAGAAACTCAGCAAGACAAAAAACGCAACCAAAACAGCTCAGTAAATCAAAAAACACAATAAGTAACTCAGCAAGACAAAAAAAAAAAAAAAAACGCCTCAGGAAGTCAAAAAACACAACCAAAACAGCTCATAAAATTAAGAAGCACAACACAGCTCAGAAAATAAAACAACACAACAAAACAGCTCAGTAAATAAAAAAACATAATCAAAACAGAACAGCAAGTAAAAACAAAACAAAAAGCTCAACAAATAAAAACACAACAAAACAGTTCAACAAATGAAAAAAAACAACCCAAACAGCACAGCAAGTAAAAAAAAAAACGAAAATAGCAGAGCAAGTAAAAAAACTGCAGGAAAAACAGCTCAGCCAGCAGGGAACTGGGTAGCACACATACCTGTTCCTTTATGTTTTCCCAGTGAAAGAGAACTGGGGAAATTTTAGAATCCTTCCATCCCTCCCTCAGAAGAAAAGGAAAGATAAAAATCCTAGAATGGCCACTGCTTACCTGGGGGCAGCCTCGATGGTTTCTTAAAAGCAAGGTAAAGGAAATGGAAAATTAACACGAACAGTAGGAACTCCGTCACCATCTTGTCTCTTCTGTCTCTCTCTACCTCCCTCTTTGTATGTCTCGCCTCTGTGCCTCTCTCCCTCCCTCTCTCTCTCTACTGCCTGCACTGTTCCTCCTCGCGGCGGTATCTGAGAGTGCTGTATGGGGTGCAGGGAACGCAGAACCAGCCCTTCCACGCATGCGCAGTCATTCTCTCAGCCGAGGGGAGTGTGGGAGGGGGCAGCTGAGGATAACCCGGGGCCGGTCCGAGGGGGGGAGGGGTCCGCTCGCTCCAAGATAGTGTTAAGAGGGTGGAAAATACAACATAGCGAAGTTCAGTGTATAATGAACCACTGGATTTCTAAGTAAAATATATAAAAGGAAGTAGGAATAATTATATCTAAACACATTAAAACAAGACTGTGTATAACATTTACAGTACAGAAATAATTGTAAAGTCTTAACAAAACTAATTTAAAGCATCTTTCCTATCACAGCCTTCTTCCTGATCGACAGTATGGGTTCCGTCAGGGACGCTCCGCTGGTGATGGTCACCTACCTATCAGACTCCTGGTCATATTCCGTTCGGGATTTTGGCGATAGCTTTGCCATTGCACTTGACATCTCAAAGGCTTTCGATCGAGTCTGGCATAAATCTTAAATTATCTGGCATAAATCTTAAATTTTCAAACTACCTTCTTGCAATTTCTATCCTTCTGTCTGTACCCTCATCTCATGATTCCTTTCTTGTCGTTCTATAGCTGCTGTTGTAGACAGCCACCGTTCTTCTCCTAGAGCTATCAATACAGTGTTCCTCAGGGCTCTGTCCTATCACCAACTCTCTTCCTTTTATTCATCAATGACCTTCTAAGCTGTACATATAACCCTATCCACTCATACGTTGGTGACTCCACTCTTCGCCTTTCCATTCGCATCTCTCAGCGTCCATCTCAGCAGGTACTTCAGCAAACAAGAGATGAGGCTATGGCACACCTAATGTCTGACTTGGCTCATATCTCTGACTGAGGCTAAAGTAATCTTGTTTTGAATACATCAAAGGCTTAGTTCTTACATCCTTCAACTCGTCAAAATATTCCACAGGAGTATCTTCTAATATATAACAATATGGCATACATGACTTCTGACTTGGGCTTATATTCTTATGGGTTAAAGAAGCTCCCTAACACCTCTTCCTAATCGATTTGTTTTGTTAATTGCTTCTTACAATCTTTGTCATTTAAATCATTCAAATACCATCATACTCACCATAAATAACATACAGTTACATCCCCATCCCACACCGCCACAGGCAGTTTAAAGTGATAGCATTTGCCTTTGCAATGCCCCAGCTACTTTTGAGTGTCTCATGGACTGCGTACTTAGAGGCCTGCTCCAGCAGATAGCTCTCATCTATCTGGACGATGTGATTGTGTTTGGACGGACGTTCGACCAGGAATTGGAAAGGCTGTCAGAGTTGCTGAACAGGACCCGTGCAGTACACCTCAAGCTGAACCCCAAGAAGTGCTACTTGTTTCAAAAGGAAGTAAAGTACCTGGGACACATTGTAGGCAAGAGCAGGATCCGTACTGACCCAGAGAAGGTGGCAGCTGTAGAAAACTGGCCAATTCCAACTTGAGTGAAGGACATATGGAATTTTCTTGGTGTGTGCACATACTACAGCGTTTCATTAGGGACTTTGCAATGATAGCTGAACCTCTGCACAAGCTGCTTGGGAAGAGGCAGAAGTTTGTGTGGACAGCAGAAACTCAGAAAGCCTTCGACGAACTCAAGCATGCTTTGGCAAGCTCTCCAGTATTGCCATACCCTGATCAGAGTCAGCCACTTATCTTGAACTGTGATTCTAGTGACCATGGTATTGGTGGAGTTCTGTCACATAAAAAGGTTGACAAGGAGTATGTGGTGGCATACTACACCAAGAAGCTCAGCCCACCACAGCGAAACTACTGTGTGACCCGTAAGGCACACTTGCCAGTGATGAAGAGCCTTGATTTCTTCCATCCCTGCTTGTATTGGTCCTGCTTCACCATCAGGATGGATCATGCAGCACTCAAGTGGCTGAAAACGCTAAAGAATCTGGAAGGACAACTGGCCACTGGCTTGGGAGGCTGGACCAGCACAGTTATGAGGTACAGCACCATCCTGTTTGCGTACATGGCAATGCTGGCAGCCTGAGTCATGGGTCTTGTGACCCAGAGTGCCAGCAGTGTAGTGAAAAAGAAGTCTGTGGCAAGAAATGCAGCCAAACTGCAGTGACAGGGCCAGCATTAGATGCAGAAGACCTGAAGAAGATGCAGATCGAGGATGAAGATTTACAACTAGTGCTAGAGTGGATGCAGCGAAGTACAATGCGACCATCTTGGGAAAATGTTTCTAGATTTAACCCTGCATCCCAGAGCTACTGGAGTCAGTGGGACCCTCTTTGCTTGAAGAACGGACTTCTGGAGTGTCAGTGGGAGACACCTGATGGCCGCAGCAAGTACTGGCAACTGATGGCTCTGAAGAAAATAAGGTCTGGGATATTGGATAAGTCCCATAACCAGATCACTGGTGGGCACCTGAGAGTGAAGAAAACTCGAACCTGGATGCGACAGAGGTTCTTCTGAATTGCATGCATCAGGATGTTGAAGAGTGGTGTAGGGCCTGTGATGTGTGTTGTGCCAAGAAGGGACCCAAGAAACGTGGTTGTGCCCCTCTTCAGCTGTACCAAGTGGGTGCACCGATGGAAAGAATCCTGGTGGACATCGCTGGACCTTTGCCACTCACTGAAAGAGGAAACCTGTATATATGTGGCGCCATGGACTGTTGCACAAAGTGGCCAGAAGGCTATGCCATCCCTGATCAAGAGGCTGCGACTGTTGCTCAGGTGGTAGTTGATCAATTTTTCTCTTGTTTTGGGATGCCTCAAGAGTCCATTCAGACCTGGGTAGAAACTTTGAATCTGCTGTGTTCATGAGTGCTGCAAGTTGTTGGGGATCAAGAAGACCACGATGACCCCACAAAGGCCACAGTCAGATGGGATGACGGAGATTTTCAACTGGACCCTAGGACAAGAACTGGCCAAGTACTGCATAGAGGGACAAAGAGAATGGGACCAGAAATTACCTGCATTGCTGACGGCATATCAATCTGCATCTCGTGAGTCTAACGGCTACACCCTGGCAAAACTGATGTTGGGCCAGGAGTTACACTTACCCATTGACTTGTTATTGGGAAGACCACCAAGGGAAGAGCTGCCTACAGACACCTCTAGCTTTGCGAAGCAACTTCAGAAAAGGTTGGCTAAGGTACATCATCAAGTGTGGGGAACCCTTTAGTTTTCAGGAGAGGTGATGAAGTGCAAGTATGATGCCAAGGCAAGTTGGATGTGCTTCAAGGTTGGTGACCAAGTTTGGTTATACAATCCTTAGCGAAAGAAGGGACAGTCACTGATAGGGTGAGACCCAGGAGGGAGATGGAAACAGCGAGGCCAGCTTGAGATTTATTCTAATATGTACAGGCAAGGACGTCACCTCCCTCTATAATGGCCTGAGGCAGACTGCCCGCCCACGCCAAGCAAGCCCCAGGCACGGGCGGTGTGGGAAACTTCCCACGTGAATTCAAACTCCAACACACACACCCTCCATTGCAGAGAACTCTGAACCTAGTGCAGTATTGATATAAAGCACATTAGTCGAGGAGGAGGAAGGTCATGCAACAACAAAGCAATGGGCAGGTACTGACACTCATCATGACTTGAGACTAGGCATTACATGACACAAGAGTGGCAAAATTTACATGTCATATACATTCTGACTTTAGAGTGGCATAATTGCATCAATAAGGAAATCAGTTGCATGTGCAGGAGCAACCATTGCTCTGGTAATATGGTACAAGTGCAACAAGGTCATACACATTACAAAACACCTTGACATGCTCAGGGGTACACAACACTGCAATGTCATGGTACATAGTTTGCTAGGTGTCTTGGGGCGCGCCTAGCATGCTGCAGCCTCTCTAGGGGAGGGAGAGGCTGAGGGGCCTCCCCCCTGTGGTCAGCCTCCCAATGGGGACCATCCTTAATGTGCGTGGTGGGTATCTGTTCCCTTGACTCATCGTAGGGGCATAGGTGACGACGATTTCTGAGGGAGGTTCGACCACTGCCGTCCAGCTGCACCAGGTATTTGCCTTGAGGGTGGGGTGTCAACGATATCCCCGACCCTGTCCCATCACTCCATCTCCTGGTTCTGTAGGTCCACCCACTGTCCTGGGTCGAGAGGGGCGACGTTGTGTGCCATCTGTTTGAATCTCATGGACACTGCATCCCCAGTGTGGGCCGTGGCTCGTTCCCTGCTTCTCGGCATCCTGGCCCATCGGCTGCTGATCCTGTAGTGTTCTTTGGCAGCAGGTACAGAGTCTCTCAGCTGACGTCTTACCAGCAGCTGGGCTGGGGATACATCGGTATCATGTAGCAGGGTATTGAGGTACTGCATTAAGGACCTAGCAGCAGCATCCGAGTCCAGGGAGCCTCCTGGGTGGGTGTTGTTCCTCAGTAGCCTCTTGGCGGACTTGACTGCAGCCTCTGCTCAGCCATTGGACTGTGGGTCATGGGCTGATGACACCCTCAGTTGCACATGCCACACGGATGGGAATGCCCTCATTTCTCCACTTACGAGGTTCATACCCCCATCACAAGACAGAACCTCTGGGATACCGAACCTCTTCAACCGCTTACGAAAGGCTGTTATAAGCCGTGAGCTGGCAATGCCCCTGGGCAGATGCTCCACCTCCAACCAGCCGGTTACCTTGTCTGCATAAGCGATGTACCTTTCCCCCTCCAGTTGGAAAAGGTCAGCCACCGTTTGCTGGAAGGTGTACTCAGGTGGGAGTGTGGGCAGGAAGGTTTCCACTGGTTGTGATGGGGCATTGATTTCGTACACCTGACAGTGCCTTCGCTTCTACTTCACCTCAGTATCTATGCTGGGGCAGTACACGCATTGCCTGGCGTACCTGAGCATGGAGTCTCTGTCCTTGTGACCTGCGTGGTGGTTGGCAAGGACCGCACAGTGAAGGGCTGTGTGGATTACAAGTCGCAGGTGCCCCTCATCTCTAGCGAACATGACAATGACCTCCTGGCATGACAAGTCCCTCCTCATCCTTTAGTACAGGCAGAGTGCTATTGGCTCCTAATCCTTCCAGTTGGCCCAGTCGCCGGCACTCATGTGCTCATGGAGGAGCCTGTAATCCTCATCCTGGAGAGTTTAATCCTCCACTTGATGGAGGTCCACAATGGCGCCTTCCTCTTCTTCTAGGGTGCAAGCCATCGCTGCCGCAACTGCAGCATATGTAGCTTCGTCCACCACCATGTCTGTCTCGTCCTGTCTGCCCCATAGCACGGGATATCTTGAGAGTGTGTCTGCTGTGCGGTTCACCTCCTCCATTAGGTACTTTATGCGAAATGAGTACATCAGTGTCTTCTTGAGGTTGAGTATGTGGGGGTTGCTGATGTCTTTCAGCTCTTTGTCCTTGAAGATCTTGGCGAGTGCGGGGTGGTCTGTGATGAAGATGAGGTCCGGACACCCCGGCAGGGACAGGTGAGCATTTTTCAGGCACCATGCGATGGCAAGGGCCTCCCCCTCCAATGTTGAGTAGTTTTTCTTGGCCACTGTTAGCTGGCGGCTTCCCCACAGGGCCAATATCCAGCCACCCCTGCAGCACAAGGGGGCTTCTTGAGACACACACTGGCAGTACTGCTGCATGACAACGAAGCCAATGCCAAGAATGTTGAAGTCGGTGAACACTGCTGTGGGCTGTGTGGCCATAATACTGGAGGCCCTTCGTCACAAGCTGACCCATAGCCTCCCTTGTTGACTTGAAAATGGACTGGAGTTGGCCGCTTCAGTACACCACTTTCCCTGATGGTTTTTTTCAATAATTCTCTGAAGGGCTCCATGAGTGCTGCAATGGCGAGGAGTGGTGCCACCTGGTTCACTAGCCCAAACCACGATCGGATATCTGTGAGGGAGGGGCGTGGCACCATCTGGAAACTGGTTATACTGCTTAGCAAGTCCTGGGTAGGCTGATACTCCTCCCAGCTGAATTGATAACCTGAGAAGGTGACGCTTCTGAAGAAACGGAACTTGTCTGGGTGGAGAGTGATCCTGTTTTCTGCACATGTTCCCAAGAACTGGTATGTGTGCCAGAGAGCATCAGGAACGCTATGGTCATGCAGGAGCGTGTTGTCGACACATTTCAATTTACTGGGGATCTCTGCTGCTGCATCATCGAAGCGCTTGGTAAGGGCTTCCTGCCTTGTACAGTGGCCCATGGGTGTGCACTGGAAGAGGAAGTGGTCCCACAGGGTGATGGTGATTATCTTCTTGCTCTCCTCATCGAGGTGAATTTGATGGTACTCCAAATAAACATCCACTACTGTTTTGAACATGTGCTTCGGCACGCTAATGATTGTGTCAAATGGGGGTCAGGTGTGGTGGGTCTCCCAATGGATTGCCTGGTTGAGTTGCTGATACTTCACTGTTCTGCGCGGCCACCCATCTTTCTTCTGGACCACCACCATACGAGAACACCACTCCGTGGGTTCTCCTGCGTGTATGTGAAGAAATCTGACCATGCCCACCATGCTCCTTACCATGCCAATGGCCTCCTCTCTGTGCATGGCCTCGAATCTATGCTTGGCAACCCGTGTATCCACACATTGATGCACTTCAGGATCACACAGCAATCTCACAGAACCCACAGCCAAGGATGGGACCAACTTGCAACCACGGGTGTAGCACTTGACGCCACGGGCCATGCTTCTAAATGGGATGACGACATTTCCATAGTAGCCTTACCAGCAGCCTCTCGTGGTGCAGATACTCATCACTTAGTCTGTGTGTTTTTTTTTTTTATGTGTCCGACTCTGGGCATAGGCATCACAGCCTGCTATCAAGGCCCAGCAGTCCTCCTACATACCATACACCTCTACATGTCACCACTTCGGCGCTAACACCCAACGTCCATACTGAATACATGCTAGGGCTGTCTCATACAGGACTGGTGTATTGGTATTAGCGGGGGTATTTTTACGACATGTCGGCGGGTCTTCTAGTAGATCAGTAAAGCCTGATTTAATGAAATTCAAATCCTTAAACTGTTCCCTGCCCCAGCGGGGATTTGAACCTGGGTTCGTTAGAACGGCAGGCCAACTCTCTACCGACTACGCCACGCCTCCCCTGGGTGCAGGGTCGGGTATGCTGACATGTAGGCTGTCCCCATTCCTGGAGGTTGTAGCTGGGGTGGTGGCACACTGTACATGTTACTGTGTGCTTGGTCTCCTGGCGGCATGCAGAGGAACCAGTCTTTTGACTCAAGGTTCGCCTGCTCGAGCACTGACGGCACCACTCCTGGGTTACCTGTATAACTCCACTGCACCATGTTGGCGTGAGAACCAGCAGGGAGATGGAAACAGTGAGGCCTGCTTTAAATTTATTCTAATATGTACTATTGCGGTCAGGAGTTCTTAACCACCCTCGTCCAGCCAACCCGTGTATGTGGCAGCATCGCATTCACGAGCACAGAAGTTGCCTTCGATGCATTTCTGTCGAAAAATATCCCTTCAGCTTTGGGCTTATACTAATGGATAAAGCAATAGTAATATTTACACTGAAGGTTTGACTCTGATATCACGTCTATATCATAATGATTATTTAATAACTTGTTTCTCGTATAGAGCCAAGGAAGTGATAAATATGTATATTTGGTTCCACTCCATGACGTCCTGTAGGTTTGAACCAGCGAACACAGAGTGAACAAGTTCGAAACATTTATTTGTTAACAGTAGAGAGAGAGAGAGAGAGAGAGAGAGAGAGAGAGAGAGAGAGAGAGAGAGAGAGAGAGAGTAGCGGGTGCCTGTGAATTTTAGAGGAATGAGGTGGAGAGATGAGGTGCTCAACACAGTTAAACAGGGATTTTTCCTTTCGTTTCGGTTGGCTTTCTATGCCTAAATGACTAAATGAAGGTAAATTATGAAATATAATAACTGGATGAAGTGGTAATAGAGTCTGGGTAATGGTTGTTTGGTCCAAGGTGTGCAGTGGTAAGCCTAATTCCAGGCAACGGTCGCTGTTAAAAGTTGGATATTTTGGGTCCCACTTATTTTAAATATTCCATGTATGTTTACAGTACGTGTATGCCCGTATGGACCTATTTTCACCCCATGAATATTTTTAGCAATGGACTTTTTCACCACTCGGAGCACAATCCTCCATGGATCTATTTTCCTTAATGACTTTTTTTTTCAAAGACGCCTACTTTTCTACGTAACCTATTTTCCCACGAACTAATTTTCCCCATTGATGTATTTTCTCCCCACGGACCAATTTTTCCTTCGACCTTGAATCTCTCCATGGATACAGGTTTCCTACATGGTCGTATACCCATGGATGTATTTTTCATAAATGAACCTATTTTCCCCATAAACCTGTTATCCGACGTGGTTATATCACCCACTGATGCGTGCACTTGAAACAGACCTCTTAACCAACAGACGTATTGCACGATGGACCTGTTGTAACCCACTGGATATATATATATATATATATACCTACTTCAGCATAATTCCAGAATAATATCCCTTGTGGACTGATTTTCCGGACACTAAACTCTTCCCAACTCGGACATTAACTCATATCACCTATTCCTAGTGGCCTGTTTTCCCACAATCCGTCCATCCACCTACACACCCATCCATCAACGCACATACCCACAACCTTACTCAATACAGAATGTCTCAAAGGCAGGACGACACAAACCCGTCTCTTGCTTTTGTTCTACTAGTAGCCCCACCACCCACCCCACTTAAACAATGCACGAACCCCACTCCACCCCACTTAACCAGTCCAACAACCCTTTCCCCTACCTCTCGCCCACCCACTCCACCTAATCCGCCTGTGAAACAACCAGCCTACATTAACCAATCCACCCACCCAGTCACCAACCGACCAACCCGCATACCATGCTCCACAAGTCAGATGACTCTCAATTCAACACACACACACACACACACACACACACACACACACACACACACACACACATAGGCGGGGTGGATTTCCTTACACGAAAGATGAGTCTCACTGCTTAACTCAGTCTGTCGGCAGAAAATAGTACCGGGTACTCTTTACAGGGAGTTTGCCAGACCGTAGATAAGGGGCTTCATTCCTGCTACATACACATGATTTTATGCGATACGAGTAAATAACGTGCTCGAGCTAAACAGGGAATTTTTCCTTTGGCTGACGAAGGAGTTTAATCCCAGGATAACGTCTCGTCGGACATAATGAAAGATGGGTTTTATTCTGGGTAACGCCAGTTGACTGTCAAATAATTTGGCAGACCGCGTAACTTCTGTTGAATGCCTTATGTTCGCATTTTTTTCTCTCTCTGGTGGTTGACACCTGGAGATTTTTGGTAAACTCATGAGTATTTTTCTCATTAACTGGATATCTCTCTCTGGACAGAGAGGCAAATTACTTTCTTAAGCACATCTGATAAATTACCAATATGCTGGGAATCGAACCAGGGACTCTCAGGTGAGAGCCAGGCAGCATACCACTACACCACGACCAGGTAAAAGTTAACTCACGTTGTCACAATCTTGTAACCAACGTGCCTCCGCCCCCCCCCCCCTGTGAGCCTGAAGAGGGTGAGTTAACCCCCTGGCACTCGGGCAAGTAGATGCTTTTAATCTATCCCAAGCACTTACGGCAAGTCAGAATGAAGAGAGAAACCTTTACTGTACACAGGAAAAATCATCTGATAAATCACTAATATGCTGGGAATCGAACCAGGGACTCTCAGGGGGTTAACTCACATCTTATTCTCCATAAATTATATACACATGGATATTAACTACCTACATTGAAAAATAAATCACTAAGGAAAAGGTGTTAGGGAGCTTCCTTACCCGAGGAGAATACGAACCCAGGTCAGCGGAGGTTATGGAAGATGACACCACCCTAGCACCAACAACTGCACTCCATCCCTCAACAAAATCCTTCATCCTGTTTATTTTCATGCAGGGAGAGATGAGGTCAATTCTCAGGCATTTTCATTGAAAGAGAGAGAGAGAGAGAGAGAGAGAGAGAGAGAGAGAGAGAGAGAGAGAGAGAGAGAGGAGTAAACCGCCGAAAGCAAGTTGAAACGGAAAATACGAATATTTATTTATAGCTGCACAAGGTACACACAGGTGACAAGGTATACATGGGCGTTGAGGAATACATAAATGTATACATAAGCGACAAGGTATACATATATGGTATACACAGGATCACATGTAGAGAAGGACAATGCTGCAGTGCTACGTTCCTCCTACAGCACTTCTTCGTGACTAGCATCATATTCTAGCGCTAATTCATTGTGCCAACTGAGCATTTACGATGGAGGGATGGCGATTCTAGACCAAGTTAGGGAAAGGAGGCCATTTTTCACGATTTCCTCTCTCTCTCTCTCTCTCTCTCTCTCTCTCTCTCTCTCTCTCTCTCTCTCTCTCTCTCTCTCTTTCTCTCAAGCATTACCTTTCAGGTCACTGATATGCTTTTGATGAGTGGATGGTCTCTCTCTCTCTCTCTCTCTCTCTCTCTCTCTCTCTCTCTCTCTCTCTCTCTCTCTCTCTCTCTCTCTCTCTCTCTCTCTCGGAAAGTGAGTATATTGAACTATTTTCTTTCATCTCACGGAATTGGGTGACTCAAAAAATCATGGTTACATAAATTTCAATGAGTCTCCTTGGTTACTAGTCAAATCAACTGGGACACTCATATATTAAAAACGATGTCGTGGCTATATGAATTTCGACGAGCCTGAGGTATGAGTGAGTCTCCTTGGTTACTAAGACAGACAGACAGACAGATAGCCAGACACAGATACATATAAACTGATAGATAAATTACTAGAGAGACAGACATGTAAGAGATAGATACATATAGATAGACAGACACAGAGATATAGATAGATTAATGAGGACAGACAGACTGACAGACAGACCGATACGAATACAAACAGATAGGAAATAATGATAGAGATAATAATAGATAGATATAATGAGAGAGATAAATAGATAGATATATTACTAGACAGACAGAGAAGAGATAGATAGATAGATACACAGATTAAGAGAGATAGATAGACGGGCAGACAGAAAGAATTATAGACAGATCGATAGGCAGATACGCAGATATATACTTATATAAACAGAAAACAAACCACGACGAAGGATTTTGTTAGTACAGTCGTGGTGCTGAGCGAGTTTCATCTGCCTTAACCTCCGCTGACCTGGGTTCGTATTCTAATCGGTTATGGAAGCCTCTAACACCTCTTCCTTGGCGATTTATTTCTCGATGTAGGTGGTTAATATCCATGTGTACGTTATTTATGGAGAGTAAGGGGTCATAAACTAAACTGCTTAGGAATAGGTGTTGGACAGCAGACAAAGGAAATCCAGTCTTGCTTCCATTCAAAACGCAATCTTGGACCACAAGACGTACCATTTGAGGCTATGGTTACCACCCAACGTAGCAGATCTTTACCTAGCCTACGAGAAATTATTTGAAAAGGCTACTCCCCCAAAACGCCATCTTCTACAGCAGCGATATTAAAGAGGACGAGGGGTTTGCGGCAAACTAAAGGGGATATGAAGGTATATATAAAGGTATACATATGTGCAAAGTATACACAGACACAAGGTTTACACAGCGACAAGGTATACATAGACAGGGTATACATAGGCACAAAGTATACATAGGCACAAGGCATACATAGGTGACGAGGTATACATAGGTGAGAAGGTATACACAGGTAACACGATAAAAGAATACATACAAAAGGTATACACAGACATAAGGTATACATAGGCACAAGGTATAAATAGGCACAAGGTATACATAGGCACAAGGTATACATAGGCACAACGCATACACAGACACAAGGTATACATAGGCACAAGGTATACACAGACACAAGGTATACATAGACAGGGTACACATAGGCACAAGGTATACATAGACACAAGGCATACATAGGCACAAGGTATAAATAGGCACAAGGTAAACATAGGCACAAGGTATACATAGGCACAAGGTATACATAGGCACAAGGTATACATAGGCACAAGGTATACATAGGCACAAGGTATACATAGGCACAAGGTATACATAGGCAACAAGGTATTCATAAAGGCGTACATAGGCAACAAAGTATACATAGGCGATAAGCTATACATGGGAGACGAGGTATTCATAAAGGTATACATGGGCGATGAGGTACACATAGAAGTATACATCGACGACAAGGTATACATAGATGAGGTATACACAGTCTCACAGGTAGAAACGGACAAGGCAGCAATGTTACATTCTTCTACAGCACTTCTTCGTGACTAGCATCATATTCTTGTGCCAACTGAGCATTTAAGTTGGAGGGATAACGATTTTAGGATGAGTTAGGAAAGGGAGACCATTTCTCTCTCTCTCTCTCTCTCTCTCTCTCTCTCTCTCTCTCTCTCTCTCTCTCTCTCTCTCTGTATATATATATATATATATATATATATATATATATATATATATATATATATGGAGCCTCTGTGGTACAGTGGTAGAGTGTGCGTTTCGTACACGGGTGAACCAGGGTTCGCGCCCCGCCAGGGTAATAAACTTCGGGAGTGTTCACCCACCCACGTACTGCATTGGCGGACACAAGGGGTGCTGTGGTTGAACCAGTGTCGCTTACTATAAAGTATACATGCACCCAGTCGGCTTGCGCGGGCCGATTACACTTGGTTCATAGACTACACACACATCCAAAGCCACTCCAACACTACAATTACACTTACTGTATAAGCACTTCTCACCCTACATACAATCTCTACCAGACACCCTAAGCCACTTGGTAGAGATACTTTGACTGTATCGTCCCCACTTCGGTCGGGATAGGCCGGTCCTGCAGTGGACACTCAAACGGCTGTGCGTGACAGAAATAAATGGAGAGAAATTGTGAATGAATAAGTGATGACGCAGCCCTGAGGGGATATTCTCCCGCATTTGGTCTGATCAGCTAGTCAGGTTAGGCGCGGGTAAGGGGATGGGTCTGTTATGATGTGGCAGGGGTAAACCAGTTCTGCTGTCGGGCCCTGCTGTGGATGTCGCTGATTGCATTGCACAGTTGACCCTTGTGCGGTGTGGTGCGGTGAGGATCTGTCCGTTCTCCCCTTTGGGGCTAAGATGCGAATGAATGTGTTTGAATGGATGAGTAAATGGGGGAAGCAGCCTAGGTATATAGATAGATAGATAGAAGCAGGATACTTGAATTTCAGTGAGTCTCCTTGGTAACTAGTGAAATCAACTGGGCCACTCATAAATTAAAAACGATGTCGTGGCTATATGAATTTCGACGAGCCTGAGGTATGAGTCTCCTTGGTTACTAGTCGAAATCCAATCTGACTGCACTGGACCAGTCTGGAATCTTGCCAAGTTGAGAGAGAGAGAGAGAGAGAGAGAGAGACGTGAACTTTGATATTAAGCATTGACATCAGATTCAGCTGATAGATGGGTAGATAGATAAGACAGACAGACAGACAGACAGACAGACAGACGGACAGACAGAGACATATATAGATAGACAGACAGACAGACAGACACATATATAGACAGATAGACACATATATAGACAGACAGACAGATAGATAGATACATATAAACTGATAGATAAATTACTAGACAGACAGACATGTGATAGATACATATTGATAGACAGGCACGGAGATATAGATAGATAAAGACAGACAAACAGACAGGCGGACAGACAGATAGATGCAGATAGACAGATAGATATACTGACAAATAGATAGATATATTGCTAGACAGACAGAGTAGTAGAAAGTGATAGATAGATACAATGACTAATAGATAGATAGATAGACAGATGGATGGAGGTAGATAGAATTATGTATAGTTAGACAGGCAGATTGGCAGACAGACAGACAGACAGAAAGACAGACATGTAGAAGTATGGGGACAGACAGGTACACACACACACACACACACACACACACACACACACACACACACACACACACACACACACATCAGATAGCCCTTCACCAGCAGAAAGGTCATAACACTGAGCCAAATCCATGCATAGAGGCAGCCTCATCAAAACACAAGAATCAGATATATATATATATGCGTGTGTGGGTTTTCATTCAGATGCACCTGATATCACCTACCTACCTGCCGCACACCTGGCTAAATCCTAATCAATCCTAATCCACACCTGACTTAATCCTAATCCTTTAACCTAACCTAACCTAATCTCACTCACCTCTGTCCTAACTTGACATAACCCAACTTAACCTAGCCTAACCTAGCCAATATTGACCCAA
>NC_136988.1:17338018-17348018 GCF_032717465.1 Coenobita brevimanus
CCCTTTCTCACCTACTCACAGCCATTACTCTTACTCACAGCCCTTACTCTCTCTCTCACAGCCCTTACCCTCTCTCACAGCCCTTACCCTCTCTCTCACAGCCCTTATTCTCTCTCTCACAGACCTTACCCTCTCTCACAGCCCTTATTGACTTACTCACAGCCCTTACTCTTACTCACAGCCCTTACTCTTACTCACAGCCCTAACTCTCTACTCACAGCCCTTACTCTCTTTCTCACAGCCCTTACTCACTTACTCACAGCCCTTACTCTTTCTCACAGCACTTGCTCACTGCCCTTACTCACTTACTCACAGCCCTTACTCTCTTTCTCACAGCCCTTACTTACTCACAGCCCTTACTCTCTCTCTCTCGCAGCCCTTACTCACTTACTCATAGCCCTTACTTACAACCCTTTTCTTATTCCTCACAACACAATCACCATTACAATCACATTACAATCACCATCAACACCACCATCACAATCCCCATTTGATTCCCCTCTAGTTAGTTAAAATCACCATCAATGACAGTCACTACAATCACCACTACAATCAACACATTCTCCGTCACATTCATTACAATCACCACTACACCAGTTACAATCACCATTACACCAATTACAATCACCACTACACCAGTTACAATCACCATTACACCAATTACAATCACCATTACACCAGTTACAATCACCATTACACCAATTACAATCACCATTACACCAATTACAATCACCACTACACCAGTTACAATCACCATTACACCAGTTACAATCACCACTACACCAGTTACAATCACCATTACACCAATTACAATCACCATTACACCAGTTACAATCACCATTACACCAATTACAATCACCACTACACCAGTTACAATCACCATTACACCAGTTACAATCACCATTATACCAATTACAATCACCATTACACCAGTTACAATCACCACTACACCAATTACAATCACCATTACACCAGTTACAATCACCTTTACACCAGTTACAATCACCATTATACCAATTACAATCACCATTACACCAATCACAATCACCACTACACCAATTACAATCACCATTACACCAGTTACAATCACCATTACACCAGTTACAATCACCATTATACCAATTACAATCACCATTACACCAGTTACAATCACCACTACACCAATTACAATCACCATTACACCAGTTACAATCACCTTTACACTAGTTACAATCACCATTATACCAATTACAATCACCTTTACACCAGTTACAATCACCATCACATTCATTACAATCACCAGTTACAATCACCATTACACCAGTTACAATCACCACTACACCAATTACAATCACCACTACACCAATTACAATCACCTTTACACCAATTACAATCACCTTTACACCAATTACAATCACAATTACATTCTACATCCCTCACACACCTTCCACTATCTCTTTTTCACTCTAAATTGGCCTAAAATTGCCAAGTCTCCATAATAACAACAGATTAACACTGGAATATGGTGCTAGTCACGAAGAAGTGCTGTGGAAAGGAGGTAGAGCCGTAATCTGGGCCAAGTTAGAGTCACAAGAGTGTAGCAATAAATTCAACTTTTCTCCACTTTACACCAAGATTCTCTCTCTCTCTCTCTCTCTCTCTCTCTCTCTCTCTCTCTCTCTCTCTCTCTCTCTCTCTCTCATAAATCAACCTAAGTGACGGAAATAATTGAAGAAAAATGAAAATAACTCAGAAATGAAACAAAAAATATATATATATATTCGTAATGACACGTAATTGAATTCGCTGCCGATCCCTAACACCTCTCCCATACCGATTTATTCTTGGATATGGCTGGCTAATATCTTCCTGTACTGATGATGCTATTAGAATTATGTGAATGAATAACACAGAGGAGGATGGAGGGTGTACGGGGAATTCACCAAAATAAATCGCTATGGGAGAGGTGTCAGGGAGCTAAGGAAATAAAATCAAATAAAACAAGGAACTAAGAAAATAAATCAAAGAAAACAAGGGACTAAGAAAATAAATCAAAGAGAACAAGAAAATAATAAGAAAATAAATCACACGAAACAAGGGACTAAGAAAATAAATCACAGAAAATAAGGAACTAAGAAAATAAATCACATAAAACAAGGAACTAAGAAAATAGATCACAGAAAACAAGGAACTAAGAAAATAAATCACATGAAACAAGGGACTACGAAAATAAATCACATAAAACAAGGAACTAAGAAAATAAATCACATAAAACAAGGAACTAAGAAAATAAATCACAGAAAATAAGGAACTAAGAAAATAAATCACATAAAACAAGGAACTAAGAAAATAAATCACATAAAACAAGGAACTAAGAAAATAAATCACATAAAACGAGGAACTAAGAAAATAAATCACATAAAACAAGGAACTAAGAAAATAAATCACATAAAACAAGGAACTAAGAAAATAAATCACATAAAACAAGGAACTAAGAAAATAAATCGCATAAAACAAGGAACTAAGAAAATAAATCGCATAAAATAAGGAACTAAGAAAATACATCAGTGAAACGGGCAAACTAACGACACCAGACGAAGCAAAAAGACACGAAACTCAAAGAAAAAATATACTATGAACAGAAACAAAGAAACAAATCCAAAATGAACACATAATATCTATCTATCTACCTATCTATCTATCTATCTATTGCCAGACGCCGTAATCCCGTAAGGGGTGGCCGTTTGACCTTTGAGTTGGTTGTTTTACGGGGAGGGGCACTAACCCTCCACCAACCCGCTTGTTGACACGTAGGGAGCACGTATGGTTTGGTTATATGGTTACCACCCAGCGTTGTAAATGGTTTCTTGGCTTATAGGAATATCTATCTATCTATCTATCTGTCTGTCTGTCTATTTATCTATCTACCAGCCTTCATCCGGGCAGTGCCTTAACCCACTTATCCACCAGGAGTCATTTGCTGATATGGTTACCACCCAGCGTAGTCAATTGCTTCTTTGTTTTAAACCCGAAGTCAGCGCTACATCGAGTGAGTAGATGGTGATGATTAAGTACTTAAGAAAAAGATGAGGGAAAGAGAGGAGGTTGGAATACAGGGAAGACAGTGTGAGACAGATTTAAGAGAGAGAGAGAGAGAGAGAGAGAGAGGTTGTTGTTGTTGCTGTTCTTCTTCATCATCTTTATCTTCTCCTCCTCCTCCTCCTCCTCCTCCTCCTCCTCCTTCCTCTTCTTCTTCTTCCAGCCCCAAGTTCACCCAGTAGACTGCAGGCTGAGTAGCTGGCCGTCCACCATCCTCCTTTCACGGGATAGGGAGGGAGTTGAGGGACGTGTGTATAGCCAGGCAGTGGGTCCGACCGCCTACATCAGTGCCACCACCTGAAGGCCTCCCTCTCCGGCGACATTGGCTTTTTTTTTTTTTTTTTTTTTTGACTTTTAAGAGTGTTATGCGGGTCAGTTTGGGCAGCTTCTAGCACCCACTTGTCACCTGGCTCTTTCTCTCTCTCTCTCTCTCTCTCTCTCTCTCTCTCTCTCTCTCTCTCTCTCTCTCTCTCTCTCTCTCTCTCTCTCTTCATGCCTTATTTTCCCTCTGTCTCTGTCTCTGTCTCTGTCTCTCTCTCTCTCTCTCTCTCTCTCTCTCTCTCTCTCTCTCTCTCTCTCTCTCTCTCTTCATGCCTTATTTTCCCTCTCTCTGTCTCTGTCTCTCTGTCTGTCTGTCTCTCTCTCTCTCTCTCTCTCTCTCTCTCTCTCTCTCTCTCTCTCTCTCTCTCTCTCTCTCTCTCTCAATGATTTGGCGCTTAAGTGAACCATTATGGGTATAGAATTTTTCCGAGAGAGAGAGAGAGAGAGAGAGAGAGCAAGAGAGAGAGAGAGAGAGAGAAGATGGAGGATGTTTGGATGCGTGCGGATAGAATCATAACGACATAGAGAAAATGTGTTTATTCGCACCCACAGCATAGCTTAAATCACGTATATTGAACTTCCTCCTCCTCCTCCTCCTCCTCCTCCTCCTCCTCCTCTTCCTCCTTCTCTTCTTCTTCCTCCTCCTCCTTCTAGTTCCTTCTTAGTTTTGCTTTTCGTTTATGTGGGGAGGAATTCATTGCTCACTTCAGGCCTTGGGTTCTTTCTTTCTCGCATAAAAAATACATATATAGAATTCATATCATAGCTTCCTTATCACTTCACCTTGATATTTCGAACACTTCCTAACACCTTTTCCCAAGCGATTTATTTTTATTATTACACCTTACTCTCCTCTTCTGTGTTACATAAATCCTTCCAATATCGCCATACTCTGCCATATCAAAAAATAAATCGGTAAGGAAGAGGTGTTAGGGAGAATATAAGCCACTGTCTTTCAGAATTCTATCTATCTATTTATCTATCTATCTATCCATCTTGCTATCTATCTACGTCTGTCTATCAGCCTCCCATCCCTTCACATCATCACATAACTATACTCTGTTCACTCTAACTTGGCCTAAAATTGTCGTTATTATTATTATTATTATTATTATTATTATTATTATTATTAGCAGCAGCCGTAGTAGTAGTAGTAGTAGTAATAGTAGTAGTAGTGGTAGTAGTAATAGTAGCAGTAGTTGTTATTATTATTATTATTATTATTATTATATGTATATGAGATAAAGAAATGGACAGACTTAGATTGATAGATAGACAGACAGACAGACAGATAGATAGATAAAGATAGGTAGGTAGGTGGGAAGGTAAATAGACAGACACACAGACAGGAAGAGGAGGCTTGTTAAAGGTATGAGAGAGAGAGAGAGAGAGAGAGAGAGAGAGAGAGAGAGAGAGATGGTAAACATATTGATCCAGCGACTTATATGAAGGATGGAGAGAGAGAGAGAGAGAGAGAGGATAATACAAGAAGGAGGAGGAAGGAAGGAAGGAAAGAAGGAAGGAAGGAAACGAAGGAAGGAAGGAAAGAGGGAAGGAAGGAAGATAGGAAAGACGGAAGGAAGGAAGGAAGGAAAGATGGAAGGAAGGAAGGAAAGAAGGAAGGAAAGAAGGAAGGAAGCAAAGAAGGAAGGATGGAAGGAAGGAGAAGAGAAAGACTGAAGGAAGGAAAGAAAGAAGGACGGAAGAAGGAAGGAAGGGAGGGAGGGAGGAGGGAAGGAAGAGAGAAGGAGGAGGAGGAAATGAAGGTATGAATGAGGTAGCGACAAAATTTAATCAATAGTTAATCAATTGCCAATCCCAGGGTTCACTCTCTCTCTCTCTCTCTCTCTCTCTCTCTCTCTCTCTCTCTCTCTCTCTCTCTCTCTCTCTCTCTCTCTCTCTCTCTCTCTCTCTCTCTCTCTCTCTCTCTCTCTCTCTCTCTCTCTCTCTCTCTCTCTCTCTCTCTCCCCCTCTCTCTCTCTCTCTCTCTCTCTCCCTCTCTCTCTCTCCATCCTTCATATAAGTGCTGGATCAATATGTTTACCATCTCTCTCTCTCTCTCTCTCTCTCTCTCTCTCTCTCTCTCTCTCTCTCTCTCTCTCTCTCTCTCTCTCCATCCTTCATATAAGTGCTAGATCAATATGTTTACCATCTCTCTCTCTCTCTCTCTCTCTCTCTCTCTCTCTCTCTCTCTCTCTCTCTCTCTCTCTCTCAGGCCAGGATGCTAAACTACTCATTCCCCTCGTTTATGGACACTGTGACCAGCCTCGCACGCCCCTGAGCGGCATTATGTGAGAATTAACCCCAGCCATGAGAGCCTTAATCCACTAGACCCCCAGGCGTCCATTTGGTGCTATGGTTACCACCCAGCGTTGTAAATGGTTCCGTGGATCACCGGAAACCAATTACCTCGTCACTCAGTGTAGACTCACCTGAATGTCGCACTACATGAAGTGAGTGGATGGTTAGCTCCCTTATCCACTACAAAATGGGTAATAAATGTCCACAGGATTTATTTAAAAAAAAAAAAAAAAAAACGTAACCTGAGGAAGTCCTTAACACCTTTTCCCAAGCGATTTATTTTGTTTATTGCTGCCTAAATCCTTCTAATATCACCATACGCTGCATAAATAACGTACACACGGATATTAACCAGCCATATCCAAAAATAAATCGCTAAGGAAAAGGTGTTAGGGAGCTTCCTCAACCAACGAGAATGCAAACCCTTGTTTTACAGAAATTCAATACTCTTGCTGTCATTCTGTCTATCTATCTATCTATCTATCTGTCTATCTACATACCTGCTCAAATACCTACCTACAACACACACACACACACACACACACACACACACACACACACACCGCTCGCTGGCTCGGTGGTAACGTTCTCGCTTGCCATCTGGTAGACGGTAGTTCGCGCCTCGCTCAGGTTGCGAAAAGTTTCACTGACGAAGTGGGTGGTTACTGTCCCCCTTGAGCAAGAGGACGGGTGTGTGCGTGTGTGAAGGTCACAGCCTTGCCCTTAGATCGGACTATATGAGCTCTCAACTCCCTTCCGGGAGGGTAAAAGCTGACGATCACGACCATCAAGTGATCCTGACCGACCCGGTGAATTACACACACACACACACACACACACACACACACACACACACACACACACACACACACACACACGCACGAATACGGGCAGACAGATAGACAGATAGATAAAATATAAGGGCCTGCGGAGGAGGAGGAGGAGGAGGAAAGAAGAGATGTGCGGGAGGATGGATAGAGAGCAGGAAGTGAGAAAGGAGGAAGAAGGAAGGGAAGGAATATTGTGGGAGGAAAGAGACAGCATTGGGAAGACAAGGAAGGAAGGAAGGAAGGAAGGGAGGGAGGGAGGGAGGAGGATGAGATACCGAGGGAGGGAGGGAGGGAGGAAGGGGAGGAGGGAGGGAGGGAGAGAAGAGGGAGAAAAGAGAGGCTTGTGAAGGAGTGAGAGTGAGGATGAGGGCGGCAGGAAGAGGAAACTTTTACAGAGTTAATGGGGTGTGTGGGGGAAATCTCTCTCTCTCTCTCTCTCTCTCTCTCTCTCTCTCTCTCTCTCTCTCTCTCTCTCACACACACACACACATGCATACATACATACATACATCTATCTATTGCCAGGCGCCTCAATCCCGTAAAGGATGGCCACAAACAAATCGCCTTTATGTCACCCTGTCTCCCGCCATTTCTTTGCCCTGCTCCCAGCTCACACCCCCTTCTCTCATATACCTCTTCATCCCTCCATCTCATCCTAGGCCTCCCTCTCCCTTTCCCCCCCTCCACCTCACTCACATACACTCTCCTCGACAGTCTCTCACTCCCATGAACATGTATGAATTCATAAATTCATACATGCACACACATACAGTCTCTCTCTCTCTCTCTCTCTCTCTCTCTCTCTCTCTCTCTCTCTCTCTCTCTCTCTCAAGGGGTAAATTGCCTCATTTTATATTTTTTCTGAGTCGGGAAGGGAGAAGGAAGAAGTCTGAGAGAGAGAGAGAGAGAGAGAAACCAAGGACCTAGACCGGGAGAGAAGAAATTGTGAGAAAGTGAGAGAGGAAGGGGAGTGAGGAATGCAGTGATATATTCGCAGGATGTGACAGAAGGGGAGGGAGGAAGGGAGGACGGGGAGAAAGAGGGAGGAAAGGAGGGAGGGAGGGAGGAGAAGAGGAGGGAGACGAGAGGAGAGGAGGAGAAAAGAAAGAAAGTAGAAAGGAAGAAGGATTAGCATTCAGTAGAGGATTAGCATTCAGTAGTGGAGGATTAGCATTCAGTAGAGGATTAGCATTCAGTAGAGGAGGATTAGCATTGAGTAGTGAAGGATTAGCATTCAGTAGAGGATTAGCATTCAGTAGAGGATTAGCATTCAGTAGTGGAGGATTAGCATTCAGTAGAGGATTAGCATTCAGTAGTGGAGGATTAGCATTCAGTAGAGGATTAGCATTCAGTAGGGGAGGATTAGCATTCAGTAGTGGAGGATTAGCATTCAGTAGTGGAGGATTAGCATTGAGTAGTGGAGGATTAGCATTCAGTAGTGGAGGATTAGCATTCAGTAGTAGAGGATTAGCATTCAGTAGTGGAGGATTAGCATTCAGTAGTGGAGGATTAGCATTCAGTAGTAGAGGATTAGCATTCAGTAGTGGAGGATTAGCATTCAGTAGTGGAGGATTAGCATTCAGTAGTGGAGGATTAGCATTCAGTAGTGGAGGATTAGCATTGAGTAGTGGAGGATTAGCATTCAGTAGTGGAGGATTAGCATTGAGTAGTGGAGGATTAGCATTCAGTAGTGGAGGATTAGCATTCAGTAGGGGAGGATTAGCATTCAGTAGTGGAGGATTAGCATTGGACAATATTTTAACCCTACCTACAACTACTCCTATCTTCGCTACCTGTGATAAAAGGTTAATTGGACGGTAAATCTCCCTTTATAATGATCTCCCTTTGTAATGGCGATCTCCCTTTGTAATGATCTCCCTTTGTAATGGCAATCTCCCTTTGTAATGGTGATCTCCCTTTGTAATGGCAATCTCCCTTTGTAATGGTGATCTCCCTTTGTAATGGCAATCTCCCTTTGTAATGGTGATCTCCCTTTGTAATGGCAATCTCCCTTTGTAATGGCGATCTCCCTTTGTAATGGCAATCTCCCTTTGTAATGGTGATCTCCCTTTGTAATGGCAATCTCCCTTTGTAATGGTGATCTCCCTTTGTACTGGCGATCTCCCTTTGTAATGATCTCCCTTTGCAATGGCAATCTCCCTTAGTAATGATCTCCCTTTGTAATGATCTCTCTTTGTAATGATCTCCCTTTGTAATGGCAATCTCCCTTAGTAATGATCTCCCTTTGTAATGATCTCTCTTTGTAATGATCTCCCTTTGTAATGATCTCTCTTTGTAATGATCTCCCTTTGTAATGGCAATCTCCCTTTGTAATGATCTCCCCTTGTAATGGTGATCTCCCTTTGTAATGGCAATCTCCCTTTGTAATGATCTCTCTTTGTAATGATCTCCCTTTGTAATGGCAATCTCCCTTTGTAATGGTGATCTCCCTTTGTAATGATCTCCCTTTGTAATGACGATCTCCCTTTATGATACTGGGAGTCAAGTTTGTCTCCTTGCAGTCTGATAGCCAGCGATTTATTGAAGACAGAAGGAGGGAGAAAGAGGGAGGGAGGGAGAAAGAGAGAGGGAGGAAGGAATTGGAGAAGGGAGGGAGGGAAGTGGAAGGAGGAAAGGCTAAGAGGGAGGGAAAGGTGGGGAGGATGGAGAGGGAGTGGGGTGTAAGGGTGAAGGGTGTAGGAAGGGCTGAGGGAAGGAAGTTGAGGAGGAAGGAAGGAAGGAGGGGAAGAGAGAGAGAAAGGGAGAGAGGAAGGAAAGGACGGAGGAATAAATGAATAATGCAGGAAGGGAGGAAGGGAGGGAGGGAAGGAGGGAGGGAGAGAAGGAAGGAAGGAAAAAGTGGTCAGGAAGGAGGGAGGGGAGGAAAGATGAGAGGAAAGATTGGGACCGAGAAAAAGAAACGAGAGACGGAGGGAGGGAGGAGGAGGAACGAGAGAGAGAGAGAGAGAGAGAGAGAGGAGGGGGGGAAGCTGCTTTTGAGAACTGGACAGCCGTAATGGGGATGACGACTGGAATACGGAAATGAATCTCTCTCTCTCTCTCTCTCTCTCTCTCTCTCTCTCTCTCTCTCTCTCTCTCTCTCTCTCTCTCTCTCTCTCTCTCTCTCTCTCTCTCTCTCTCTCTCTCTCTCTCTCTCTCTCTCTCTCTCTCTCTTTAACGAATCTGACAGCATGATGATAATGATGATAATAATGATGATGATGATGATGATTATGATGATGACGATGATTATGTGTAACTGCCTGTGTGTGTGTGTGTGTGTGTGTGTGTGTGTGTGTGTGTGTGTGTGTGTGTGTGTGTGTGTGTGTGTGTGTGTGTGTGTGTGTGTGTGTGTGTGTGTGTGTGCGTGTGTGTCTGTGTCTGTGTCTGTGTAAAATCATATGCAAGGCGTCATTGGGTCCACATGCTAAGGACGCTCCCTAACACCTCTTCCTTAGCGATTTATTTGG
>NC_136988.1:17353018-17360518 GCF_032717465.1 Coenobita brevimanus
GATACTCGAGTTTGGGGAGGCAACGGACATGATTGTGTGCAACACATATTTTAGGAAATGAGACAGTAGGTTAATTACGTATGAGTCTGTGGGAAATAGCAGTCAGATAGATTATTTTCTGGTTAGGAGGGCCGATAGGAGGTTAGTGGGGGATGTTAAAGTTATAGGAAGTGAGGAGTGTGTGCAGCAGCACAAACTACTGATTTGTGATATGGTGCTTAAAGAACGAGTGATGAAAAAGAGGACTTATGTACCTAGGAGGAAAATATGGAAGCTGAAAAACCAAGTAGTAAGGGATGCCTTCTATAGCGAGTTGAGGAGAGTGGTGGCTGAACAGGGAGCTGTAGACAGAGGCGTTAATGAACAGTACAGAGCCCTCAAGAACAAGCTCTTGAGAGTTACTGATGTAACATACGGTTGGACAAGAGGTCCAACAAGACATAAAGTAACTTGGTGGTGGGATGAGGGTGTAGAAGCTGCAGTTAAGGAGAAAAGAAGGCTTTTCTGGGAATGGAAGAAGGGTGGTAGCAAAGAGGAATATTTGGCTGCCAAGCGTAGGGCTAGGAGAGAGGTATACAGGGCAAAGTCTGAGTCACAGAGACAATTACTTGATAACCTAAATCATGGGGAAAGGAAAAATATATTTAGGGTGGCAGGTCAGGTGAAGAGGGATAATCGGGATATCATAGGTGAGCAGTGTGTGAAGAATGATGAAGGAAGGGTAGTGGTGAACAGTGAGGATATTAAAGATGCATGGAGAGAGCATTATAACCGGTTGTTGAATGAGGAGTTTGACTGGAACAGAGAAGGTTTGGAGCCAGCAGATCCAGTGTCTGGCCCTTGGCCTTTGATTGATACTGCTACTGTGAGTGAGGCAACAGGCAGGATGAAGGTGGGGAAGGCAGCAGGTGTGTCTGTGTTGATTGCCGAAATGTTGAAGGCCTCAGGCGATATAGGGGTGAAGTTAGTCACTGACCTGATAAATAGGATTATTTATGAGTGTGTTTTCCCAGATGATTGGCTGAAGAGTGTGATTGTAAATGTGTATAAAGGGAAGGGTGATGCCCTGGAAAGAGGAAATTATAGAGGTATAAAGTTTTTAGATCAGATAATGAAGGTAATGGAGAGAGTTTTAGAAAGTATAATTAGAGAAAAAGTGAATATTGATGAGATGCAGTTTGGGTTTATGCCAGGTAGGGGGACCACTGATGTTATATTCATTGTTCGACAGCTTCAGGAAAAATATATTGGTAGGAGAAGGGATCTTTATTTTGTTTTTGTTGATTTGGAAAAGGCCTTTGACAGAGTCCCTAGAGAGGTGGTGAAGTGGGCAATGAGAAAGCATGGCTTGGAGGAGTGACTGGTTAGGGTGGTTATGGCTATGTATGTGGGTGCTCACACCCAGGTGAGAGTGAATGGAGATTTGAGTGATGAGTTTTCCGTGAATGTTGGTGTGTATCAGAGGTCAGTTTTGAGTCCCATGTTGTTTGTCATGGTACTTGAAGCCCTTTCACGTGACTTTAGAAACGGACTCCCGTGGGAGTTGTTGTATGCTGATGATTTGGTGTTGATTGCAGAGAACGAAAGGGAGGTGGAGGAAAGGTTTAGGAAGTGGAGAGATGGTATGGGGCACAAGGGCTTAAGGGTAAATGCAGATAAAACAAAAGTGATGATATCTAGGGTTGGTGGCGGTACTGTCAAAGATGAGGGAGAGTGGCCATGTGCAGTTTGCCACAAGGGCGTGGGAAGTAATTCCATCTTGTGCGGTGTTTGTGATAAATAGGTGTATAAGAGAAGTAGTGGTATCAGAGGTAGACTGCGAGATAATGCTGATTTTATGTGTACTACGTGTAGGGGAGAGCAGATGGAGATTGTCAGACGTGAAAGAATTGAACTTGCTGGTGAATCTCTTGAGTGTGTGGAAGAGTTTTGTTATTTGGGAGACATGTTGTGTGCTGGAGGTAGGGCTGGAGCTAGCTCTGTGGCTAGGGTGAGAAGTGGTTTTGAAGAAGTTCAGGGAGCTCTTGCCTCTCCTGACATTGAGAGGACTCTCCCTACGTGCTAAGGGGTATTTATATGCAACATGTGATAGGAGTGTAATGCTGTATGGTAGTGAGACCTGGGCAGTGAAGGAGGAGGATATTCGCCGGCTCAGACGTACAGAAATGACAATGATTAGGTGGATGTGCAGTGCTTCTCTGCGTCCAAGGTCTGGGGGGACTGGGTTCACGATGGAAGAGTTGAGAGGTAGGATGGGACTGGAGTGTATTGATGTTGTGATGAGGAGAGGTAGACTGAGATGGTTTGGACATGTGGAGAGGATGGGGGATGATAATTGGGTGAGGAAGGTGAGAAGTGTTAATATTGGGGGTGGGGTTACGAGGGATAAGACATGGGACGAGGTCATTAAGTGTGACCTCAGGGTTAAGGGACTGAACAGGGAGGCTGCAATGGATCGTGCAGCGTGGAGAGCCGCCATTAGGTGACCTAGGCCGACGCATGCAAGCATGTTGGAGCCTTTAAAAACGAAACGAAACGAAAACGAAACGATTAAAGGCCTGAACGATAGAAGATCTAAAAGTTGCCCTGCTGTTCCACAAGCATAATCCATAATCTGGACAGCAATATGACTTAAATAAACAAAGCAAAGCATCCTTATTTAAAGTTTTAAAATCTCTTAAAACTGAATTAAAGGAAGCATAAAAATTGTTGAGTCTTAACATCTTTATTGTCCTTAAAATTGAATGAAATATAATGTCCAAGATATTTAAAACATTTGACAGCTTCCAGTCTATCACCATTAAGTATGATGCTGTTAACATTAAACTTATTCAAATTACTAAAAATCTTGCATTTTGATTTATCTTGATTAATAAGCAGATTATGCTCAGCAATTTTAGTACAGAGCCTACTATATAGGGCATCCATATCTTTTTGTGAAGCAGCCAACAACACCAGGTCGTCAGCATAGGCTATAATATTTACTTTACAAAAGCCAAAACTGCAGCCAGTCTCCAATATCTCCAATGTCTTTAAAAATATCATTAATATAAAAACTAAAAAGGAATGGAGAAAGAACACCACCCTGCCTAACACCATTCTCAATAAAATAGTATGAGCTCATGCAGTTCTGCCATTTAATATTTGCTTTCTAATTTCTTTAATAATGTAAAATAATAAGAACTACATCAGGAGGGAGACCTGAATATAAAAGCTTGTTCCCTAATACAAAATGATTAATTCTATCAAAAGCTTTACTCAGGTCCACAAATGTGGCAAAACCTGCTCGTTTCATCTTGGCATATTTAAACATAACTTCTTTCAATAAAAAACATGCATCTGTAGTAGAGCAACCACTTTTAAAGCCAAGCTGTGTGCTATCAATACTGGGATTTTCCTTCAGTATAGCCAAAATATGAAATTCAACTATTTTTAGTAGACATGAGGACTGCATTACTGGCCTGTAGTTTGAGGACTCGGTAACATTTCTGTTGTCCTTTGGAATGAGTGTAATATTACCTTTTAATAATTCTTCAGTGACTATAACATGAATGGTGGAAATGAGCAAGGAATTGCAAAACAGAATCTGAGGCAAATTTTTAAAAAATGGAATGAATACCATCATGACCCACACCAAAATTCAAGTTTTCAATTATCTTGTTTAAGGAAACACCAGAGGTTTGTAAACAAAATTTTCTCCTCATGAGCCAAGCTGTTTTTAACTTCTCAATAAATTCCGTGTCCTCGTTTGCATTGTGGTGCTTGACCCAGTAAAACTTTTTGCACAAAGATTTCTTTTATTTCAGAGTTACAAGTGCTCCCATCAGTCACGCCAGCACGCTTAGTACATCTTTCTTGTCTCTTAAGTTCTTTCCAGAATTGTGTTTTATTTTTTACAGAAAATTTCTGAGTTACTGAATCACCAATTTCTCTTTGCTCATTTTTTCTACAGTCATTTAAGGCTTTTTTAAAGTCTCTTCTAGTAGTAAGCATGGCATCATAATCTAGTGTGTCCCTAATCTTGCCATGGTCCACCCAGCACAGGTACTTTTCCCTAGCTAGGCTATGTAACAGTTTCACTCGCCTGTTCCAACCTGGGATAACCTTATATTTAGTCACTAGAAGAGACTTTCTTTTATAATTCATAGTAGTTTCACTGACACTCTGGTAGTAGTCGTAGTGGTAGTAATAGTAGTGGTGGTGGTGGTGGTAGTAGTAGTAGTAGTAGTAGTGATAATAATAGTAGTGGTGGTAGTAGTAGCAGTAGTAATAGTGGTAGTAGTAATGGTAGTGGTAATAGTAGTAGTAGTAGTAGTAGTAGTGGTAGTAGCAGTAGTAGTAGTAGTAGTGGTGGTGGTGGTGGTGGTGGTGGTCGTGGTGGTATTAGTAGCAGTAGTAGTAGTAATATTAACAGTAGTAGTAGTAGTAGTAGTAGTAGTAGTAGTAGTAGTAACAGTAGTAGTGGTAATAGTAGTAGTAGTAGTTGTAGTAGCAGTAGCAGTGGTAGTAGTAGTAGTAGTGATAGTAGTAGTAGTAGTGGTGGTGTTGGTGGTGGTTGTGGTAGTAGTAGTAGTAGTGGTAGTAGTAGAAGCTAGCTAACCCCTGCAATCCACCACCTTCCTTTTGGTAGACAAGGAGGGAGGCGAGGAACCTTGAATGACCCAGGCAGTGGAGTCACCTGGCCTTAACAGGAACACCACACGAAGGCGTCCCTGTCAACATTGGATGAGTTACACAGATAGATAAACAAGTAGACTCTCCACTGGGCAAGCTTAGACAGATAGAAAACCAAATTACATCAACTCTTAAAGTATATTCCTCCCTTCCCTGTAATTGTGATTTTGGTGCCATTACAGGTCAGTTAAAAAAATCAGAAATGTCATCAGAAAAAAGTGCTACGTGAAATAAACTAAAAAAAAAACTAGAAAAGAGACTTGAATATCAAAAAATGGCCAGCTGTAATGCAGAAAAATGGCGAGGAAAAGAAACCATGTATGTAAATTAAGGAAAAAGACAGGAAACTAGAAAACCAAACACGAAACTATGAGAAACAGTTAACAGGAAAAAACTAACAGGACTTTTAAAAAGAAACAGAAATTGAAGACGCTGGAATATAAAAGGGGAAGCTATAAATAGGATTAGGGAAAGCGAACACGTGTGAAGAAAATGGTCAGTGAGTGTTGTTGTGGTGAGGGGGAACGCAAGCAAACAAACAGGGGGTGAAATGTGTGTATGTGTGTGTGGGATGTCGTAATGATGTGTGTGTGAGGCTGCAGGGTGCTTTTGGTGTGGTGTGGTGTGGTGTGGTGTGTGTGGTGTGGTGCTACAGGCGGTAATGCACTGGCCAAACAGTTGCAAACATAACACTAACACATCCCTTGTGCCAGAACAACATGACGGCCGTACAGACAACAACTAAAAGGTAGCGTGCACGATGATGAGTGAGATTGGGGCGGTGGGGGGCGCGTCCCCCTCCCTAGGTGTGGGGGGCCGCAGGTACAGTGATGACCTAGGACAGGTGCAATACGGAGGCGGCCTGACCCCCGTGCACCTGGCTGTGTGGTCAGGTGGGGCCCCTCCACGCAGGCAGTCAGTGGCCATCGTGCAGACAGACCCCCGACCACCCAAACCCAGCCAGCCACGCCGCCGGTCAGACTTTGCGGCACAGCAGCGACGGAGGCGATCCCGAGGCGATATGTCTACGGCAGAGGTGGAATGGGGCAGGACCGGTAGACGCAGCACCAGCCACTCGGTCTCGGCAACACAGGCGTCCCCACCAGACCCCGACGAGGCCACACGCAGCCGGGCCGTGCTGGTGTGTGCTATTGTGGCGGCTGTTATACTTATCACTGCCGTCACCCTCGTAGCTGTCACTCTCAGGATGTCACCGGCCATTGATGAGATGGGTAAGTGCTGAATATTACTCTAGGATAGTCGTATACCTACATTCTTACTGTCTCTTACTGTACTTCAGCCAACACTCTCTTACTCTCTCTTGTTGTCCTTCAACGTACACGCACTTTCTCTTACTGTCCTTCTACGCACACTGTCTTACCGTCTCTTACTGTCCTTTCACGTACACTCACATACTCTCCCTCTTACTATCCTTCAACCTACACTCTCTTACCGTCTCTTACTGTCCTTCAACGTACACACTCTTATTGTCTCTTACTGTCCTTCAACTTACACTCTCTTACTCTCTCTTACTTTCTATGTACACTCTTACTTTCTCTTACTATCCTTCTACGTACACTTACTTCCTCTCTCTTACTGTCCTTCAATTAACCCACTCTTACACACTCTTAATGTCTTTCTACATACTCTCTCTCTCTCTCTCTCTCTCTCTCTCTCTCTCTCTCTCTCTCTCTCTCTCTCTCTCTATCTATCTATCTATCTATCTATCTATCTATCTATCTCTATCTCTCTCATCCATGAATCCACACCAAACACACATCCTCTACCCTTCCTTGAGAGACAGGAGTGCGCCAAGCCAGACTACGATGCCGCCACCTCCCTTCCCTGACACTACCACACTACCACACCACACCACATGCACCACACTACCACACCACACTTTCCACACGCACCACACTACCACACCACACCACATGCACCACACTACCACACCACACTTTCCACATGCACCACACTACCACACCACACCACACGCACCACACTACCACACCACACGCACCACATGCACCACACTACCACACCACACGCACCACATGCACCACACTATCACACCACACTTTCCACATGCACCACACTACCACACCACACTCACCATACGCACCACACTACCACAATACACCACACGCAACACACTACCACACCACACTCACTATACACACCACACTACCACACCACACTCACCATACGCACCACACTACCACACCACACCACATGCACCACACTACCACACCACACTTTCCACATGCACCACACTACCACACCACACTTTCCACATGCACCACACTACCACACCACACTTTCTACATGCACCACACTACCACACCACACTTTCCACATGCACCACACTACCACACCACACTTTCCACATGCACCACACTACCACACCACACTTTCCACATGCACCACACTACCACACCACACTTTCCACATGCACCACACTACCACAACACACCACATGCACCACACTACCACAACACACTACCACATGCACCACACTACCACAACACACCACATGCACCACACTACCACAACACACTACCACATGCACCACACTACCACAACACACTACCACATGCACCACACTACCACAACACACCAAATGCACCACACTACCACACCACACTTTCCACATCGACCACACTACCACAACACACCACATGCACCACACTACCACAACACACTACCACATGCACCACACTACCACAACACACCACATGCACCACACTACCACAACACACTACCACATGCACCACACTACCACAACACACGACCACATGCACCACACTACCACAACACACTACCACA
>NC_136988.1:17373018-17375518 GCF_032717465.1 Coenobita brevimanus
GTTTTGACGCTAACAGTCATTTCTCTTTGGAGGTACTCCAGTGCAACCTTCCACCCAAGAATCATGGCCCTGGCTTAATATTCTTCAGAGCCTTAGCATCTGGCGCGAGGATAGTCGGAATTATAGCGCTTTCATATTTTCTGCATGACCTTTGACCCCTGACCTGGCGGATATAGGTCATGCATGTATGAAGCACTCTTGTAGTACTCATTAACGTCCATAAGCATACCAAGTTTCATCTGATTCCACCCAACCACTGTGGAGCTAGGGAACTTGAAATTTACTGAATGGCCCACCAAAGGTATAGCTTCTAGGTGGCGCTGCCAGCGACCGAACGTGAATTTCGTCTCTAAGTGTCATTTTTGTATGCCGGTACTCCAGTGCAACAGCCAAGAATCATGGCTCTGACTTAATAATCTTCGGAGCCTTAGCATTTGGCGTGAGCATAGTCGTGATTTTAGCTATTTTCACCGTTTTTGCACCTAATGACCTTTGATCCCTGAGGTGGCCAGTGTAGCACGTAGGTGTACGGTAAAAAGCTGTAGTGCTGGTCAGTGTCTATAAGCGTGTAAACTTTCATTTAATTCCATCAAGCCACTGGGGAACTAGGGGGGTATTGTTGAAAACCGGTACTGGTTGCCAGGGACGCTGAGGCCAATCTTGGCAGGGTTGCCACTCGAAAACTTGAGGAGAGAGAGGAAAATGGATGGAACACTTCCGATAGAGAATGACCTCAGGATTACGCCTACAGAAGTCAGAGCTTTCTACGCCCATTAGTAATGCTTCTACAGCTCAAAAAAAAAAAAAACTTGTGGACGCAACTAGATCCTAAGGTGGTCATTGTGTCCAAGTTTGGTCGGAATCGGTTAATTCTGAAGGGTAGAAGTGCCTGACACAAACAAACAAGAAAGAATACAAGAAAGAAAATGTAACTAACAATAAGGGCAGCTGGACCTGGCCAAAAGACATACTCTGCTATACATACATACAATCATACATACATACACACATACAATCATACATACATACACACATACAATCATACATACATACACACATACAATCATACATACATACATACAATCATACATACATACACACATACAATCATACATACATACACACATACAATCATACATACATACACACATACAATCATACATACATGCACACATACAATCATACATACATACACACATACAATCATACATACATACACACATACAATCATACATACATACACACATACAATCATACATACATACACACATACATACGGACTAAGTGTAGAGATGGATACATATATTAAGAAAGGACAGAGATTTGACAGACAGATAGACAGATAGACAGACAGATAGACAGACACTGACAGACAGAGGGGGATACTATAAATGACATAACTTGATAGACAAACAAAATTCTCTCTCTCTCTCTCTCTCTCTCTCTCTCTCTCTCTCTCTCTCTCTCTCTCTCTCTCTCTCTCTCTCTCTCCCCCCTGGTTCAAGTTACTGGCTAAATTAAGGTATACCTGTTTTGCTGGCCGATTTCTCTCTCTCTCTCTCTCTCTCTCTCTCTCTCTCTCTCTCTCTCTCTCTCTCTCTGGGGTTCATCCCCATGTTCCCAGAATCCTATGTTCCCAAGGATAGGTTAGGTTAAGTAAGGTTTGGTTAGGTCAGAAGGATAGGTTAGGTTAGGTTAAATTAGGATGTAAAACTGCGGAACACAGATACAGTATGATCCCTCTGTCTGCATTCATAGCCATACATACAAACAGAACAGATATTTTCTTAAAATCATACTAATGCTGCTCCAGAAACAGTGGTAGTAGTAGTAGTAGTAGTAGTAGTAGCGAAGAGTATAGAGAAAGTGATAGGACAGAGCCCTGGATGAATGAAGTAAGGACAACATGGAAAGAATATTTTGAAAGCCTGATGAATGAGAATATAGAACAGAGCGGCTGTAAACAGGACTGGTTTTGGGGGTGTGCAGAGAAGAAATGCGGTGCCAGGAAACGTGACACTCACACAGGTGAAGAGTGTTGTGAAGCGGCTGAAAAATGGGAAAGCAGCTGAGGTTGATGAGGTGTATGCAGAGATGCTTAAGTGCAGTGGAGAGAGCGGAATGAACTGCTTGTGGGAGATATGTAAGAAGGCATGGATGAGTGAAACTGTGCCAGCAGAGTGGAAAAAGGCTGTGATTTTACCCCTGTACAAAAATAAAGGTGAACGAAGTGAGTGCAAGAATTATCTTGGCATAAGTTTATTGAGTGTGGTAGGGAAGGTATATGGAAGAAATATCATGGAGAAAGTAAGACAGATATCAGAAGTCCTAGTGAGTGATGAACAGGGTGGCTTTAGGAGTGGCAGAGGATGTGTGGATCAAGTATTTGCAGTGAGACAGTTAGCAGAGAAGGCTTGCAAGAAGGACCATAAGGTGTCTATGGCATTTATGGATCTGGAAAAAACATTCGACAAAGCAGACAGAGATGAATTGTGGAAGG
>NC_136988.1:17380518-17403018 GCF_032717465.1 Coenobita brevimanus
TCCCTGAGGATTTTTAGATGACCTTTTCATCACCTGAGTGGCTGCTGGCTGATATCCGCAAATGTATTAATGTAGAATAGCCTATAAAAGGGAAATGACATTCAGTTCTGACAGTCGTGTCGACTGAACCAAGTACTGCTGACTCTTTGTATAGAGTATAGGCTAGATCTCATATCTGTAAAAACAAAAATGAACAGGTAAAGTGAGGTGGCTAGCAATATACCGGAACGTAGTAACATCTATACAGCCACTGAAACCAATACATTCAAATAAAACCGAAAACAACACAGGATTTAGCCACAGTTCACAGACACTTCTCAATGTAAACAAACATCCCGAGTTCCGATAGTCTGAACATTCGAATTTGTGAAAAATTGCATAGATCAGATATTTTAGACTGCATAATCCAATTTTAAAGCTCCGTGATTAATGTATACCATATTATATATTGTAAATATATAATAAGTCTGATAAATATAATACATTCTTGCATTCTTTGTGCAATAAATATATTTCAAAGAAAACCAAGCTTGGAAAAAGTATATGAGAAACTAATATATTATAACTATTATGATTTGAGTCATAGGTGTACGTAAATTGTGAATAACTAATCACATTATATAGCTATAAATAATATTGTATTAAACTAATATGGATGCACGAATAAAAGTGGATTGGCGGTAGGGGGTTGGGGGAAAGCTAGGTGGGTCAATGCCGAGCTGCAAGCATACTATGTAAGCTGGTGATTTTTTATTATTGGTGAAAAAGATAACTAGATCTGATGTGAGAGGTGTAAGGCTGAGAGGAAGACCACGAATAGGATGGATGGACAGTGTGAAGAGAGCGCTGGATGCGAGAGGGATGTCTGTTGAGCAAGGAAGAGTGGCTGTGCGTGACAGAAATAAATGGAGAGAAATTGTGAATGAATAAGTGATGACGCAGCCCTGAGGGGATATTCTCCCGCATTTGGTCTGATCAGCTAGTCAGGTCAGGTGCGGGTAAGGGGATGGGTCTGTTATGATGTGGCAGGGGTAAACCAGTTCTGCTGTCGGGCCCTGCTGTGGATGTCACTGATTGCATTGCGCAGTTGACCCTTGTGCGGTGTGGTGCGGTGAGGATCTGTCCGTTCTCCCCTATGGGGCTAAGATGCTAATGAATGTGTCTGAATGGATGAGTAAATGGGGAGTGTGTCGTCCTGTCTCGGCTACCTCCCTTTCCCTGGGGGAAGCAGCCTAGGTATATAGATAGATAGATAGATTTTGGGGGGCTGCAATTTTGGGGGGGCTGAGTCCTTGATTTGGGGGGCTAAGCCCCCCCTAGCACCCCCCTGGTGACGCCACTGCAGACAGTTAGACAGATTGATAAATAGACAAACAGACAGCTGAATAAAATCGTCAGAAATACCAAGAAAAAAAATAAAATAAAAATGATAGGGAATTGAAGGAGTTTGTGTCTTGCTCAAAAATTAGGAAGTTGACGTTTGTAATTATTGCCTTACTTTCTAACTGGAGAGAGAGAGAGAGAGAGAGAGAGAGAGAGAGAATGATGATGACAAGTATGATGATGAGAGACAGAGGCAGACAGACAGACATACAGAGAGAGAGAGAGAGAGAGAGAGAGAGAGAGAGAGAGAAATATACTGAAGTGAACTGGGTGGAAGATTTGAAATATTCTGAGCTGGTTTTCTTCCTTTCTCTTACTTCCCTCCGGCTACTCTCTCTCTCTCTCTCTCTCTCTCTCTCTCTCTCTCTCTCTCTCTCTCTCTCTCTCTCTCTCTCTCTCTCTCTCTCTCTCTCTCTCTCTCTCTCTCTCAGTATGTCTGTCTGTCTGCCTCTGTCTCTCATCATACTTATCATCATCATTCTCTCTCTCTCTCTCTCTCTCTCTCTCTCTCTCTCTCTCTCTCTCTCTCTCTCTCTCTCTCTCAATTAAATCGCCTAAGAACAGATAAAAGGAAAACACTCAGGAGCGGAGAGGTAATCGCCCGCCAGAATATACTGCTGGCCAAGGTACAAACTACTTACAAACCGTGATGAAATTCGCAAAAACTCTACGGAATTCAGTCACTACGTTTCACAAAATGCCAATCCATATTTTAAAACCTAGTTGACCTTTGGCAGCCATTTTGATGACCTTGACCTTGACCCCGACTGCCCATTTTCGAACTCGTCCAAGATTTTGCCCATATCTTGATACCCTGAAGGTTTCATGTTGAGAACTCAAGTCGTTCAGGAGATACAATGGGAACAGATACACACACACACACACACACACACAGACGCGGGCAAGAACATTATCGCTCTGCCATGGTGAAGGCAGGCGATAAAAAAGATTCTACGTGACAGGTTAAAAATCTTCACTAAAGTTTTGTCAAATCTCGTTAACCTGATGTACCAAGGCGGAAGTTTTTAATTTAGAGAGAGAGAGAGAGAGAGAGAGAGAGAGAGAGAATGTGTCTGAGAATAAGTAAATTTATGAAGTGTGTGTGTGTGTGTGTGTGTGTCAGCGCCTACGGTAAGGAAGGGGCCTCTCTCCACACACATATTGTTCTCTTTAATGGCAGTGAATCCAAGACCATTGTTCCTTTTAACTCACCACAAGTTCTTTTTTACCCCTCGCCTCATTCGCCTCCATCCCATCCCATCAACATTCTTCTCTCTGTCTGCCTGTCTGTTCGTTTCTCTGTCCGTCTGTCATATACACATACATATAAATATACATAAACTGTGCTCTCTCTCTCTCTCTCTCTCTCTCTCTCTCTCTCTCTCTCTCTCTCTCTCTCTCTCTCTCTCTCTCTCTCTCTCTCTTACCTACGTTCCTATCACCTTACCTACCTACCAACCCACAAATACTACCTATAAACCATCCTGCCTCTCTCTCTCTCTCTCTCTCTCTCTCTCTCTCTCTCTCTCTCTCTCTCTCTCTCTCTCTCTCTCTCTCTCTCTCTCTCTCTCTCTCTCTCTCTCTCTCTCTCAGTCACCTACCTACGTTCCTACCTGCTTACCTACATACCTACCTACAACAAATACCCAATACCATTCTGCCTCCCTCCATTCCCTCCTACCAACCTCCTCTCCCTCTCTCTCTCTCTCTCTCTCTCTCTCTCTCTCTCTCTCTCTCTCTCTCTCTCTCTCTCTCTCTCTCTCTCTCTCTCAAATCTCAGGTTAATCGCTAGCATGAGGGGACGTGCCACAAGACAGCAAGGCAGCAGATGTGGCCCCAATCTTTAAGACAAGGGAGCAAGACAGACCTCAGAAATGCCCTCTAATTAATCTGACCTCCGTTTTAATCAAATTGGTGGAAGGCAAAACTCTAATCGGATTTTTTTATCCCTAAAAAATGACAACCTGATCATGGACTCCTGGCAATGGTTCGGATGACAGAGATCGAGCCTTACCCGTTTGCTCAAACTGATGATTGATTTGAACAACTTAGGTGGACTGAACAGGTGTGACTTGAACATCCGCCACTAGTGCATCAAACTAGATAAAATACTAGGAAATTATTACTCTGCTTTCAAAGGTGTATTAAGTTTTCTCACACTCTACAAAGTTTTATACGAATACAGATATTTTCCTTACATTCAACAACTCCTTAGTACAGCCGCATCTAGAGTACGCTGTGCAGTTCTGGTCATCTAGACTAAGGAAAGACATAGACTGACTTAAAAGTTATTCCATCCATCAGGAGAATCAGTTACCAAAATAGCCTGAGGACGCTGGGACTTTGAGAGAGAGAGAGAGAGAGAGAGAGAGAGAGAGAGAAGAAAGTGAAAGAGGCAGGATAGTATATTATAGTAGGCCTTGCGCCCGCAAGCGCCTGTGGTGTGGCTCGCACCTGTTTACAATGGTGCCACGTTTCCTCAACTTGCGATGTGAAACGGAAGCTATTTATGTACAAGGCATCACAAATTCGATAAATTCAGATGAATAAAACTTACACTTGTGTATTTTGATGGATGAATCAACAGTAATCTAATTATGCATAAAATATTTATACAGTAACACAGAAACATGGCATACATATTGTACAGTGTTGCTAAAAGAAATAGCAGTCACTTTTAATGTTTTTTAGCGTAGTTTTAGGGTGGTTAATAATATTACAGTTATGGATATAATAGAATGAGCCTGAAAAAAGAAGAAATATGCCAATAGCCAAAGTAAAAGAAATAATTCATATAATTCTTGTGAGTGGCAGCACTGACAGATAGCTTCCTACAGAGAGAGAGAGAGAGAGAGAGAGAGAGAGAGAGAGAGAGGCAGGAGAGGGGCATGCATTGAATGCATTGTCGGCATCACTAAATATAACAAAACCAAATTAACAAATGAAAGCACAATTATAAATAACTTATAAAAGAATCAAAAGTACTCAGGGTGGCTCACATTTCCCGCCATGTGGTAGGTGAATCCAGCCCCCCCTTCCCCTTCCCTCCCTTCTTAAGCCCTCCTGGGTGTCTCAGGTCAAATCCCCCTTCACACTTCCCCTAGCCCCTGGACCACCACCCCAACAAACCCACATCCACACTCCCACCCACACCTACACCCACACCCCACTACGTCGGGGTGTATGAATCAGTAACGTAACAAACCTCTCAGCAGACAGTAACTTTGACACTCCATCTACTACTAAATATAACAAAACCAAATTAACAAATGAAAGCACAATTATAAATAACTTATAAAAGAATCAAAAGTACTCAGGGTGGCTCACATTTCCCGCCAGGAGAGAGAGAGAGAGAGAGAGAGAGAGAGATAACGGTATAGAAAACGTGGCAACACTGTACACAGGTGCGGACCACACCACAGCCGCAAACGTGCGCGAGTCCTACTATAGGTATTTACAGTAGGCAGGTAGGAAGGTAAGCAGGTAGGAGCGTATGTAAGAGAGAGAGAGAGAGAGAGAGAGAGAGAGATAGGTCTGTTCGTCGACGTTTAAAATACTGAATGGGTCTGACAAGATGAGAATATTAATCAAGGAAAGCTGTTTAACCTTAAAAAAAAAAAAAAAAAAAAAAAACAGCCATGATTGGAAAATGAAGATGAAATTATTAAACACCCGTATATACCATTTTTTTATTTACATACTTTTTTTTACTTATTTTTTCATTTACAGACTCCTCATGTATGTTGTTAGAAGGACTACACTAAGGCAATTTACAAGATATCTAGGTATTAGTGGATTGGATATGTGATAGAAAGCGTTAGGAGAAATACGCTGAGGTGGTTTGGCCATGTGAAGAGGATGAAGAGCGAGAGACTAACGAGGAGAGTGTATGTGCCTGAGGCGGAGGAGCGTAGAGGGAGGGGGAAACCTATGACGAGATGGAGTGATGGAGTGGAGAGGTATATGAGAGAGGAGAGATAAACTGGGGGAAGGGTAGCGAAACGGCAAGGAACAGGGCGACACTGAAGCGATTTGTTTGTGGCCACCCCTTACGGGATTGAGGCGTCTGGCTAGAGACAGATGGATAGGCAGATCAATGAACAAATATGAAGTGTCTCCTTGGTATGGGTTTCATCGTCATCAAGAAACTAACTTCTCCTTGGAACTCTTTGGCACTTTTCTTCCAAGTATTTACAACACCTGCGACTCCTTGTGTGTGTGTGTGTGTGTGTGTGTGTGTGTGTGTGTGTGTGTGTGTGTGTGTGTAAAACAACGGATTCAAACAGGTTTACAGAGAATCAGGGCAAGGGATACAAAGACTAACAAACAGACGTCGGATGAAAGACAAGAGTTTCAGAAATTACAAGAACACACACACACACACACACACACACACACACACACACACACACACACACACACAATCTTTACCCTGCCTCTGAGTGATGTGAGTTGATCTGCTGGCTGAGAGAGAGAGAGAGAGAGAGAGAGAGAGAGAGACGTGTAGTTTAAATGAAGCTAGAGGCTACGTCTGTTTTCCGCCTGCATGGGAATTTTAAACACATACTTTGTCGATATATTTCCATCGCAACTTAGAGCAAGAAACTTCACATCTACATTATTATTATTGTTACTATTATTATTATTATTATTATTATTATTATTACTGCTGTTGTTGTAGTTCTTCTCGTTACTGGCGACGCAACATTAAAAAAATAAACGCCTGATGGAGGTAGAGAAAAACTAGAGGAGCTTCCCATTCAAAAGATTTGTTTACATCGTTCTCTCTCATCAAAGGGTCCGTTTTCTATCAAGCGTGAGGAGGCGCGCGCACTGCACTTCGTGGGTCGATAAAGCGTAGTACCACAACGCCACACTACACTACCGCACCACACTACGCTACTCACCACACCACACTACCACACTAGATTACGCTATTCACCACACCACACAACCACACTAGATTACGCTACTCACCACACCACACTAAGCGACTCACCACACCACACTACCACACCACATTACGCCATACCGCCACACCACACTACGCCACACCACATTACGCCACCTTACCACACCACACTACCACATCACACCGCCACACACTACGCCACACCACCACACACTCCGCCACACCACCACACCACACTGAGGCACTCAACAGTACCACACCGCCATACCACGTACGCCACACCACACCGGCACACCACGCTGCACCAGATTGACACACATCACAGTGCCACACCACAACACCACACTACGCCACACCACAACACCACACTACACCACACCACAACACCACACTACGCCACACCACCACACCATACTACACTACGCCACACCACCACACCACACTACGCCACACCACCATGATCACACCACACTACGCCACACCACCACACCACTCTACACCACATTGACACACCACACTACACTACACTGACACACCACACTACACCACACCATCACACCACACTAAGCCACACCACCACACCACACTACACCACACTGACACACCACACTACACCACACTGACACACCACACTACACCACACTGACACACCACACTACGCCACACCACCACACCACACTACGCCACACCACCACACCACACTACACCACACTGACACACCACACTACACCACACTGACACACCACACTACGCCACACCACCACACCACACTACACCACACCACCACACCACACTACACCACACTGACACACCACACTGACACACCACACTACGCGACACCACCACACCACACTATGCCACACCACACAACACCACACTGACACACCACACTACGCCACACCACCACTCCAACTACGCCACACCACCACACCACACTACACGACACTGACACACCACACTACGCCACACCACCACACCACACCACACTACACCACACTGACACACCACACTACGCCACACTACCACACCACACTACACCACACTGACACACCACACTATGCCACACCACCACACCACACTACACCATACTGGCAACCACACTACACCACACTGACAACCACATTACGCCACACCACCACACCACACTACGCCACACCACCACACCACACTACGCCACACCAATTAGTTAATACCAATACACTGTATGAGACAGTCTAGCATGTATTCAGTATGGACGGTGGGTGTTAGCGCCGAAGTGGTGACATGTAGAGGTGTATGGTATGTAGGAGGGTTACTAGGCCTTGGGAGCAGGCTGTGAAGCCTATGCCCAGAGTCGGACACACACACACACACACACACACACACACACACACACACACACACACACACAAAATTAATATCAGATAGAGATATGGTCAAAACAATGAGAGAGAGAGAGAGAGAGAGAGAGAGAGAGAGGGAAGGGGAGAAAGCATCTCCAGTCCTTCCCACATTTTTTCCTTCTTATTTCATCTCCTCCTCCTCCTCCTCCTCCTCAAGTGGGAAGACCCGTGCAAACCGAGCCCGTACCTGCCCGCCCATCAGGCAGTTACAAATGATAGTGTATCTTCCTCACTCAGCGATTCCGTACTTCCCTCGCCAAGTGCAGTCCCCTTCACTACAGTCAGGTACACCAGTTTTCAAAAAAGGAAATGTCACTCCCAGGAAATTACAGACCAACCAGATTAACATCAATAGCGTGCAGATTAATGGAAACAATCATAAGAATTAAACTAGCTAACCCTCTCACGGTTTTCATACGTATTTGAAGCGTATGATCTACTTACCCCCCCTCCCCATTGTTTTCATTTGCATTTAGATGCGTATGAACCACTGGATGAAAAAACACAAGAAAAGGAGTATGATCTGCTCTCATACGCATTACAGGCTCGTATGTCTGGCAATGGTGTGCCAAACTGTAAACGTGTGTCTTGCTGGTGCAAGGTGCAAGTGACAATCGTTTACTTATTGTGGCTAATATATTACAATAAATCTGTTCTGACTGGGACCAAAAACTAGTACTATAGCAAATTTTCATGTGCTCTATACACTATATCATGAGAGATTTGATAACATAATGCAAAAAAAGAAAAGAAGACGAGGGATTGTATTTAATATAATGATATTTTACTTCCTCAAAAAGTTCCAGTTTCTTCGTGAACGAACACAGTATACGATTCACAGGCTTATTTCTTCATAAATTTATAAGTTTACAAATTTACAGCCCGAGAACAAAAGATAGGTACACCTTTAGGCTTTCCAACCCAACAAAAGAATAACTGGTATCTGTATCAGGGCCCTTCTGTAACAAAGTATAAACCGAACTCTCAGTGCGTGGGAAATATCTGGTTGGTCCGAAACAAGAAGGGGGAGTAGGGGTGCGCAGGCCAGGTTTCCTGAGAGGGTTAATTACCTAGAAGAAAATAATATAATCAGAGACTCGCAGCATGGATTAAAACATTGACATACATGCTTAACTAACTTACTGGACATCTTCCCTGATGTTTACAAAGCATATGATGACTCTAGAGGGGTAGATATGATATACCTCGACTTTCAGCAAGCCTTTGACACTGTCCCTCACAAGCATCTCGTAAGCAAATTAGAAGCCCATGGAATAAAAGGATATATGCAGAAATGGTTACAAGACTGGCTTTCAGACCGAAAACAGCGAGTTGTGATAACTGGAAAGGATTCCAAATGGCGTAATGTGATGAGAGGCGTTCCCAAGGGCTCAGTTCTTGGACCGATACTTTTGGTTATCTACAGTATATAAACAACACAGATGAGGGCTTAAGTTGTAAAATATCCATATTTGCAGACAGTACTAAAATAACCAAAGTTCCTTGACTCAGTGGAGTGAACGGAGCTGGGGCCTGATTGACAGCTACCTGTCTTAAAAGTGCCAGGCAGGGCTTCCGCACCACCCCTGAACATCCACACTACGCATTTTCCACATTGTATGTATAGACGCCCCATTAACTCAACGTACCCGTACATAATGTCAGGCCTTGGTTATTTATTAAATTAATTAATCATTTTATTTTACTGCCTTCTCTTTAAGGTTATTCAAACTGGTAGCCTCTTGATAAAGTATTATGGAAAGTAACTTTTCCTTTTCAGTCTTTCCTATGAAATTTCCATGTCAGTTTTTCCATGCTGCATGGTGGTCCTTCTCACTTTTTTCCTGCCAGTTTTAACTGGAGGGTTTGGAGGCGGGGGCAGCCATCTTGCTTTACTATCCGTATCCTTCAGCATGTAGAATTAGATCTCGTAGTCATAGTCTACTCTGTAACAAACAGCCTCGAAAGGACCATAAGGTCTGTTGCTGTTTGCTTTCCTTTGTATTCCTTTGTATTGCTGCTCCTCTTATTCTCTCACTCTTCTCTCCATCCGTCTCTTCCCTCCCCCCTCCATTCTCCTTCTCATTCCCTTCTTCTTTTTCGTCCTCCTCCTCCTCCTCCTCCTCCTCTGGCATTTTTCTTATCACCTCCTTAAGCACCCCATTATCCCTCCCCTCCTCTCTCTCTCTCTCTCTCTCTCTCTCTCTCTCTCTCTCTCTCTCTCTCTCTCTCTCTCTCTCTCTCTCTCTCTCTCTCTCTCTCTCTCTCTCTCTCTCTCTCTCTCTTTCTCCCATCCTTCTTTTCCCTCCCTTTCCTCCCCCCTTCCTCCTCCTCCTCACCATCATCATCATCAACCGTCTTGTACTCGCTCTCTCTCCCTTCTCCCCTCCTCCTTCCTCCGCGCTCTTCCTCCTTCTTCTCCTCCCCTCCCCTCCCTCCTCCCCTCCCCTCCCCCTATATATTATCCCTTATACCAATTTTCTTTTATACCCCCTACTCCCCCTCCCCCTCCTCCCTCCCTCACTCCCCCTCTCTTTCATATCACCTCATTAATTACCTCCATTCCTCCTCCTCCTCCTCCTCCAATCACCTTAATCACTTCCCTCATTCTCTCCCCTCCTCTCTTCCTCCCCCTCCCTCTCTCTCTCCCCACCTTTCTATCTACCAGTATCTATCTATCTATCTATCTATCTATCTATTTACCTCCAGCACCGTCCCAGGAGATAAAAAAAACATTGAATCTTTTTGAACCCCACGGACCTCTCTCTCTCTCTCTCTCTCTCTCTCTCTCTCTCTCTCTCTCTCTCTCTCTCTCTCTCTCTCTCTCTCTCATTACCGTCACCACCACCATCACCACCACCACCACCACCACCATTCCAGGCTCATCTTAACGTGAACCATGTGGACTGCAGGCTGAAATGTCTCCTTTCCATCATACCACCTCGTCATACCATCATACCACCTCATCATATCATCACACCACCTCATCCTATCATACCACCTCATCATACCATCATAACACCTCATCATACCATCATACCACCTCATCATACCATCACACCACCTTATCACACCATCATACCACCTCATCATATCATACCACCTCATCACACCATCACACCACCTCATCACATCATCATACCACCTCATCACACCATCACACCACCTTATCACACCATCACACCACCTCGTCACACCATCACTCCACCTCATCATATCATACCACCTCATCATACCATCACACCACCACATCATACCATCACTCCACCTCATCATACCATCACTCCACCTCATCATATCATACCACCTCATCATACCATCACACCACCTCATCATACCATCACACCACCTCGTCATACCATCACACCACCTCATCATATCATCACACCACCTCATCCTATCATATCACCTCATCATACCATCACACCAGCTCATCATATCATCACTCCACCTCATCATATCATACCACCTCATCACATCATCACTCCACCTCATCCTATCATACCACCTCATCACACCATCACACCACCTTATCATACCATCAGCTGTCAACTTAATTGCATGTTACCTAAAATGATCTTTCACACACACACACACACACACACACACACACACACACACACACACACACACACACACAAAATATTACTGAGTATGCGTGAGTCATTCTCTCTCTCCCTCTCTCTCTGCAGAATATTACTCGGTGTGCGTCAGTCATTCTCTCTCTCTCTCTCTCTCTCTCTCTCTCTCTCTCTCTCTCTCTCTCTCTCTCTCTCTCTCTCTCTCTCTCTCTTTCTTTCTGGTGTGGGGCGCCTTCTCGCAGTAACACCATAATAAACCGGAAGTTGCGCTGCCCAGGTGTACATAATTCCCTCACTTTCCTTCCTATCCCGCAAAAGAGATATGATGGGGTACAGTAAGGAAACATCGGCCTGCAGTCCACTGGGTTCGCATTTAATTGAACCTGACTGAGTAGTAGCAATAATGACAGTAAGATTTTGTAACCTATTTTAACCTTACCTTTACTGCCTACCCGGAGGAAAGCAAATCTACCCTTACCCTACCCTACCCTACCCTACCCTTCCCTACCCTACCCTTTCCTATCCTGCCCTAACCTAACCTAACGTATAGTAACTACACCCAATTCAACCCTACCCTGACCCAACCTAGCCCAACCCTACCAAACCCAATCCAATCGAACCCATCCTCGACCTCCACCTCCTCCTCCTCCACTTCCATTCCTCCGCCACACCTCCACCCGCGTCCCTGGTATCCATTAATACGTCCTCGTCACGCCAGCCGCGCCGGTCACGTAGCCGAATTGGTCATTTTCCGGCACTGCGGCGTACGGACACTCCACAAGGACACCCACGCCATCTTGGATCCTCTGTCCTAATGCAACTAGATGTGGTAAATTTTCTTCTTTAACCAAACTCCCTGGAAAGATCAAAGATGTTGCCTTAATTTTATTTTTTTTTAATGTGATGTATTCGATTCAACCCAGTCCAACCCAACTCAACCTATCCCATCCCATCCCAACCTAACCCAGCCCAACCCTGCGTAACCCAGCCCAACCCAACCCAGTCCAAACCATTCCATCCTAGCCCAACTCAACCCAGCCTTAACTAACCTAACACAATCTCATTTCCTCTAACTCAGGGGTGGGGAACGTCCGGCCTCCGAGCCGTATAAGGCCCGCAAGACCATTTGATCAGGCCCGCGAGGCAGTTCATAAATGCAATTTCATAAACTCATGAACTAATATATATATATATATATATATATATATATATATATATATATATATATATATATATTTATTTATTTATTTATTTATTTATTTATATTTTATGTACTGGGCTACAGTTGGTTTTAAGTTGATAATTTTGTATGGCCTGCGAATGATGTTAAACATATCCTAATGGCCCTTAATAGGAGTAAAGTTCCCCATCCCTGCTCCAACTCAGCCCAACCCAACCCAGCCTAACCTCCTCCCCCTCAAGCCAAGCCAAAGCCAGCCACTGTCTTTCCCTCAGGCAGGATTCCGGGAAGACTGACGTAGAGGTCCACGCAAATACAAGACTTTATGGCATCGTATTGCGAGAAAACTTGAGATTCATTTTACGATGGATGGAAGTAACGTACGATAGTATTTTCCCGTATAATAATAGGAAGGAATAATACAATACTTAATAATATCCTGTAATATTGCCCTACCACCCTTTCAGTCCGATGACCTGACTTTATATTTCACTGAACGATATTTTACTTAACAATATTCTACTTTACGATATTCTACTTTACGATATTTTACTTTACGATATTCTACTTTACGATATTCTACTTTACGATATTCTACTTTACGATGTTTTTTTCAATTAATATTATTTCCGGGGCAGCTGAAGGCTATATCTACCCCCCCCCCGTTCAAAAATTCTCTCTCGCCTGAATAGATAGTCAGTAGATAGATAAAAATAATAATAAAAGGGAAAAAAGCGTGAAATATCGAGAATTATTGTTATAGTGAAGACTTAGAAGAACGTAATATTTTTTCCCTCATAATTTTCAGATAATAATAATAATAATAATAATAATAATAATGATAAAAAGTCCCTAACTCCGCGAAAGTTTACTCTCATCAGCTGGGGAAGGGTGTGTGTGTGTGTGTATATGTGTGTATAAAGAGGTTATTGGATTGTCACGATTTCAAACCACTATGATACGTTCCCCGAATCTATTATTATTATTATTATTATTATTATTATTATTATTATTATTATCATTATTATCAGAACTGTAACTGTCCTACGGAGTCGCTAGTGTCTACTTACTTTTTCTTAGTGACCTTGACCACATTGAAATGATTTTTATTTTATTTTTTTCTCTCAGCAGTGGTCCAGGCCGGGATACGTGACCTGCACCCGTCAGATTCCTTGCGCAGTCTTCGGTCCTCCTGAAATCGCGATATTCTGGGGCTGGAATAATAATAATTACTTACGTACAGTACTATTATTGCGTAGCCTCAAAAACATTGCTTCTTGCTTAGTAAGATATGTATAATATACACAAGATCTGAAGACCCTAAGGTAACTTGTTGTGTAACGTCAACAAGGGATCTGACAGACAAAGGTGTTGATGAACGCATGTGTCTGCTACTGCTTCTTACAATGACCTTGACCCCATTGGCGAGATTGGGATTTGGTTTCTCTATCAACAGTGGCCTATGTCTGGACACATAACCTGGGCCCTTCACATTCCTGAAACAGTCTCCGGCTCTCCTGGAATCATTGTGAGGCTCTGAGGCGAGAATAACAATAATACCAACGAAAACAACAGTCTCCACCATAGTAGTAAGTGGAGACTAATATTACCAGAGAATACAGTGGTTAGTAGGTGGCGACTGGTAATGGATTTAGCTTCCAACCTTTCGTTAAAAATATCCTTACATGCAGTACGGTCCAACGCCCTCTCCATAACAATAAAAATTAAATTTAAAAGAGCGATATAATTACAATAACAGCAAAAAAATAAATAATACACAAACAAATAAAAATAAAGTGCACTGGCTAGAACGTCCGCAGGGGGAGTTGAAAATTGGCGCCAAGATAAAGAAAACGAGAACCAGAGATAAAGAAAATGAGGTTATTATACGTCATTATACTCTCCTTGTTATATCTTACCTTGAGACTTGTAATTATGAGCGTTTAATTAGCACCGTTGGCTTAGATGGATGGGTGTGTAGTGCGTCCTTGAATGCGAGGTCTGAGGGGGCTAGGACTGCGATGGAAGAATTAGGAGGAAGGATGGGACTGGAGTGAATTGGTGTTGTGATGAGAAGGGGTGGATTGAGATGGTTTAGGAGGAAGGATGGGACTGGAGTGTATTGGTGTTGTGATGAGGAGGGGTGGATTGAGATGGTTTGGGAGGAAGGATGGGACTGGAGTGTGTTGGTTCTGTGATGAGGAGGGGTGGATTGAGGTGGTTTGGGCATGTGGAGAGGAAGGATGGGACTGGAGTATATTGGTGTTGCGATGAGGAGGGGTAGATTGAGATGGTTCGGGAGGAAGGATAGGACTGGAATGCATTGGTGTTGTGACGAGGAGGGGTAGATTGAGATGGTCTGGGAGGGCGGATGGGACTGGAGTGTATTGGTGTTGTGATGAGGAGGGGTAGATTGAGATGGTTTGAGAGGGAGGATGGGACTGGAATGTGTTGGTGCTGTGATAAGGAGGGGTAGATTGAAATGGTTTGGGCATGTGGAGAGGAAGGATGGGACTGGAGTGTATTGGTGTTGTGATGAGGAGGGGTAGACTGAGATGATTTGGGCATGTGGAGAGGTTGGAGGAAGACAACTGGGTGCAGAAAGTGAGAAGTGTGCACATCGGCGCTAGCGTTGCGAGAGGCAGACTAAAAACGACGTGGGACAAGACCATACACTGTGACCTCAGGGATAAGGGACTGCACAGGGAGGCTGCCAGGGATCGAGCAGCATGGAGAGCCGCGATAAGGTGACCAAAGCAGACGGATGCAATTATGTTAAGACCCTCAAGGTGGGGGATACAAGGCCAAACTATTCTATTTTTATAAGAATTACAGGATCGTAGGGTCGGGTGTTCAGGCAAACATATGATCGAGTCCCTTTCGTCACCGTGATCTGCTTTTGCAATTGGCCCTAACATCTTTTCCTAAGCGATTTATTTTTTTTAACTGGCCCTAACACTTTTTCCTAAGCGATTTATTTTTTGTTTATTACACCTTGCTGTCCTCCAAATGTTATTCAAGTTCTTCCAATACAGAACGTAGAAAAGGATATTAACAGCCATATCCAAAAATAAATCGTTAAGGAAGAGGCGTTAGGGAACTTCCTTAACCGATGGGAGGCTTCTTCGGTTTTCTTTCTTTGTCCAGCATTCTCGTAGGTCAAGGAGGCTCCCTAACACCTCTTCCTTAGCGATTTATTTCTGGATAGAGCTGGTTAACATCGCACTACGTCGTCTATGCAGAGTATGGCGATATTTGAAAGATTTAAGTAACACGAGAAAAGGGTAATAAGGTTTACTATGTAAAATAAATTGCTTAGGAAAAGGTGCTAGGGAGAAAGTACAAAATAATGACACGACAGGAAATGCAGTGAAGAGGAGGAGGAGGAAGAGGAGCAGGAGGAGGAGGAGGAGCAGGAGGAGGAGGAAGAGGAGGAGGACGAGGAGAGGGAGGAGGAGGAGGAGGAGGAGGAGGAAGAGGAGCAGGAGGTGATAATGACGATGATGAAAGACAAAAATAAAAATGAATGAAGGAAGGAAGGAAGGAAAGGAGGGAAGGAAGAGGGAAGGGAAGGAAAGAAGGAGGGGAGGGAGGGAGAGAAAGAGAGGAGGGAGAGAAGAAAGAAAGAAAGGAAGGAAGGAAAGAAGGAGGGAGGGAGGGAGGGAGAGAAGGAGAAAGGGAGAGAGGGAGTGTATCTACCATCAAATTGGTCCCATGTTCAATTTGTCATTCCTCCATCCTTGTCTCCCTCCCTCTCAGCTCCTCCCTACCTTAACATTCCTCCCTCCCTCCCTCCTTCACCCTTTACTTTCCCTCCCTCCCTCCCTCCCTCCCTCCCTCGTCCTTTACTTTCCCTCCCTCCCTCCCTCCCTCCCTCCCTCGTCCTTTACTTTCCCTCCCTCCCTCCCTACCCTCGCCCTGTACTGTCCTTCCCTCCATTCATCCATCCCTCCCACTCCTTTTACCCACCCCTTATCCCTCCCTCCCTCTCTCTCTCTCTCTCTCTCTCTCTCTCTCTCTCTCTCTCTCTCTCTCTCTCTCTCTCTCTCTCTCTCTCTCGCCTCGACCTGATACCAAAAATAATAGCAATATAAACAACAACAACAACAATAATAATAATAATAAAAATAACAATAATAATAATAATAATAACAAAATAATAATAATAAAAATAATATTAATAATGATGATAATCATCAATAATACTAATAATAATAATGATAATAATGATAATCACCATCATCATTATGATAATAACTAGAACAGAGGAACATTGTCCCAGGACAATTTTGATACATAAAAACTTGCCACAGCCATTGCCTAGTAGAAGCCGAGCTATAAAGGGACCTTGAGATCAAGGTGACTGATCTTGTGCAAGTCACCTTAGGTCATCACAGGCTATAAGTCCATCAAAATTAGCTGACATCCGGAATATCTGGAAAAGACCCAGTTTTTGACCCCAGGCTACCTCCGAGAATAATCCACCGATTGGACCCTGCTCCTTCCCGCACTGCGTCGCCATAAGCCTGTATTGTAGTAGCATTTCAGCTGCTGGCTTAAGCGATTCCTGAAATCGTGTGGCTGACTCACTTGCCTGTTCTGTGGATAATATCCGTAGATCCCGTTGACGGATTGCCACCGTATTTGGCCAAAAGGAGCGAACACCTGGCCCATTAAGATGACACAGCTGGAAGGCTCTAGGCCAAATAGCCTTCTAAATATCCCAATTTTATAATAATAATAATAATAATAATAATAATAATAATAATAACTGGTTAACTATTCTTATTATGTAGCCACAATAAGGAAGCTTCGTCATATAGTACATAAGGTGTATGTAACACAAGCAAGATCTGAAGACCCTCAGGTAACTTCCTGTGTAACATCAACAAGGGATGAAAACAAAGGTGTTGAAGAACGCATATGTAAATTTTACGTTTGTCCCAATAACTGGCCAACTATCTGCTTAGCTTTTTTTTTTTTTTTTCTGTGACCAGCTCTGGGCATAAGCTTCACAGCCTGCTTCCATGGCCCAGTAATCCCGATGCATACCATTCACCTCTACATGTAACCATATTCCTTTCAGATCATAAGAACGACCACATCTATACATCTGGAAAGTTACAGTTTTAAAGCCTTTGTGGTTTTCGCTAGAATGTGTTGGGGGGAAAAAAAAACTAAGCAGATATGAATTCGGTACTTTCCACAACGCTAAATGGCATAATATTAAGCCAAAACTATTCAGCAAACATTTTTATCATAGGATTATCAACCAAATAGCTGTATCTCAGTTGGCTTCTGAGATACTTCAATTTCAAATATGCAATTTTTTGAATAACAATATGACCTTCAAAAATAGGTCAAAGTCATTTATATTTGGCACAAGGCCTTGGGTTACCCTGGGGTACCTTCCTGTGTGTCATCAAGACTGAAGGAAAAAAAGTGCAAAGGAAACTGATAATAATGCTGACGAAGACAAGAAGCTTCGTCATTTATATGGCGAAGCTTAATAATAATAATAATAATAATAATAATAATAATGACAAAAAACGAGAAAACTTCCCATAGGGATGTGGGAAGTTTAAAATAATAATAAGTCAAGAGTGAGAGCAGTGGAAATGAGTTATTTAAGAGGAGCCTGTGGAGTCACATGGAGAGACAGGCTGACGAATGAGGATATAAAGGAGCGTTGTGGTGTGGATGTGGATGTGATAGGAAGCGTTATGAGGAACACACTGAGGTGGTTTGGCCATGTGGAGAGGATGGAGGGTGAGAGACTGACGAGGAGAGTGTATGTGAGTGAGGTGGAGGGGGAGAGAGGGAGGAGGAGGCCAAGGATGAGATGGAGGGATGGGGTGGAGAGGTATATGAGAGAGGGGGGTGCGAGCTGCGAGCAGGGCAGTGAAATGGCGGGGGACAGGGCAACGTGGAGGCGATTTGCTTGTGGCTACCCCCTATGAGATTAAGGCGTCTGGCAATAGATAGAAAGATAGATTATTATTATTATTATTATTATTATTATTATTATTATTGAGGAAACGGCAGGTGGTTAGGATAATAAATACTCCCTCCTTCTTTCCTCTTCCTCCCCGTCTCCTTTTCCTCCTCCTCCTCCTCCTCCTCTCTCTCCCTCTCCTTCTCTTTCCTCTCCCATTTCCTCTTCTTTCTCTTTCTTCTCCCCCGCCATACATTCTCCCCCCCCCTCTCCTTGTACCTCCCCCCCCTCCCATTCCTTTGCTATCATTTTCCCTTCCCTTTTTTATTTCCAATTTTCCCCTCCCTTCTTCTCTCCCTTTCCTTTCCTCATCTCTCCAGTACCTCCACTTTCCTCCCTCCCACTCCCTATTTCTCTCCCCCCTCCCCTCCCCTCCCCTCCCTTCTCTTACCTTTCCCCTACCCATCCCTCACTCTTCTCTTCCCCTCCACTCCCCCCCTCCACTTCCCTCCCTCACTCCCTTCCCTTCCCTCTTCTCCCCTCCCTTCCCTTCCCTCTTCTCCCCTCCCCTCCCTTCCCCTCCCTTCCCTTCCCCTCTCCCCATCCCTCCATCCCTCCATCCCCCCTACTCACTCGTGGGTGCATTTAAAACTTGATATAACTTAACCCAATTAACCAAAAACAGGTTAGCTTACCCTCACACATCAACCAACATTCCCATCAACCAACATTCCCACATCAACCAACATTCCCACATCAACCAACATTCACACATCAACCAACATTCCCATCAACCAACATTCCCACATCAACCAACATTCCCACATCAACCAACATTCCCACATCAACCAACATTCACACATCAACCAACATTCACACATCAACCAACATTCACACATCAACCAACATTCACACATCAACCAACATTCACACATCAACCAACATTCACACATCAACCAACATTCACACATCAACCAACATTCCCACATCAACCAACATTCCCACATCAACCAACATTCCCACATCAACCAACATTCACACATCAACCAACATTCCCACATCAACCAACATTCCCACATCAACCAACATTCACACATCAACCAACATTCCCACATCAACCAACATTCCCATCAACCAACATTCCCATCAACCAACATTTCCATCAATCAACATGCACACATCTACCAACATTCACACATCAACCAACATTCTCATCAACCATAACCAACATCCCTACATCAACCAACATTTCCACATTAACCAACATTCTGACTAACTAACCACAACCACCAACATCATCATCATCATCATCATCATCATCACATCACGTTATTTTCTCACCTAAAATTTAAGCAACCGTGTGACCTCCCCTGACCTCGCCTGACCTACTCCGACTTACCCTAACCTAACAGCATAAAATCTAACCTAAGTTGACCTGATCTAATGTAATCCAATTAGACAAGGACAGGTGAGGTAAAGGCAAGGTGATGCTGGCATTTATCCCGTCTAAACACTGCAGCCACACCAGTTCAGCGCCATATATTCAGCAGCATACAACTCACTCCTTCATCGTCTCTCAGTAGCCTGTGGGGTTTCATTCCCTCGAGACATATCACGGAAAGATTAAGACCTCTCTTGTAAAATCTGCTTCCAAGAGATTAGGAGTGCTAAGCCGACTCCGTACCTTCTTTACCCCTGCACAGTTGTTGACTTTATACACGGGTTATATTCGCCCCTGTGTACAGTATAACTCTCACGTGTGGGGAGGTTCCTCACAAACAGCTCTTCTCTATAGGGTGGAGTTAAAGGCTTTTCGTCTCATTAACTCTCCTCCTCTTACTGGCTCCCTTCAACCTCTGTCTCTTCGCCGCACTGTTGCATCCTTATCTCGTTTCTATCGCTACTTCAGTGGTCACTGCTCCTCTGAACTGTCTGCTTGCATCCCTCCACCTCTACGACGGGCGCGTACCATCGTTCTAGCAACAAACTCTCATCCCTTTTCTGTCCAACTCTCTAATGCAAGAGTTAACCGTTACTCCCAGTCCTTCATGTACGCAACAGGTCAACTCTGGAACTGTCTCCCTCTGTCTTTATTTCCTACTGCCTATGACCTCCAGTCTTTCAAACGCAGTGTGTCCAGGCATCACGATATGAACGGGTCTTGAATTTGATTATTATTTCTTTCTCTCTCCTTGGCTAACAATTTTGTGGACCTCCAGCCTTTGGTTCCTTCTTCCTTACATAAAAAATTACAGTGGCTCCGAACGACTGTAATCAGTTGAAGGAGAATGTCTGGTTGAGAGAGAGAGAGAGAGAGAGAGAGAGAGAGAGAGAGAGAGCACTTCAATACACAATAAGAGTTATACTGCCAGCTAAATGGGGGTTAGGATGGCCCTTATATGACACGCTGGAGGCAGTTTATGAAGAACTGTTTATAGCGATAATATACGTCATATAAACAGGAGAGAGAGAGAGAGAGAGAGAGAGAGAGAGAGAGAGAGAGAGAGAGAGAGAGAGAGAGAGAGAGAGAGAGTGTGTATAATAATAATAATAATAATAATAATAATAATAATAATAATAATGAACTAGGCGGCGCAACTAGCAGGGTCCTATACCGCCTGCCGTGGAGATACTGCGTGGAACACATAGGCTCCGGATCCGCCCCTAACTTCAATAAACTCTTCCTTGACCCATGGACCACCCTTCCACAAAATATTATTGAAATTCATCGAGAACTTTGGGAGATATCGTGTGGACAAACAAACAAACAGACATTAGTGAATACATAACCTCCTCCAATTTCGCTGGCGGAGGTCACAAGCGAAACTGGCATTGACCTTAATATTGTAATTCAACCTAACCATTTAACCTGACCTGACACGCCCTTTTTTACTCTTTTACTCTTTTCTCAATTACTCAATTACTCTTTTACTCATTTACTCTTTTTACTCAATTACTCATTTACTCATTTACTCTTTTTACTCAATTACTCTTTTACTCATTTACTCTTTTTACTCAATTACTCTTTTTACTCATTTACTCTTTTACTCATTTACTCTTTTTACTCAATTACTCTTTTTACTCATTTACTCTTTACTCAATTACTCTTTTACTCATTTACTCTTTTTACTCAATTACTCTTTTACTCATTTACTCTTTTTACTCAATTACTCTTTTTACTCATTTACTCTTTTTACTCAATTACTCTTTTTACTCATTTACTCTTTTTACTCATTTACTCTTTTACTCATTTACTCTTTTTACTCATTTACTCTTTTTACTCATTTACTCTTTTTACTCATTTACTCTTTTTACTCATTTACTCTTTACTCAATTACTCTTTTACTCATTTACTCTTTTTACTCAATTACTCTTTTTACTCATTTACTCTTTTTACTCATTTACTCTTTTTACTCATTTACTCTTTTTACTCATTTACTCTTTTTACTCATTTACTCTTTTTACTCATTTACTCTTTTTACTCAATTACTCTTTTACTCTTTTACTCATTTACTCATTTACTCCTTTACTCAATTACTCTTTTTACTCATTTACTTATTCACTTTTTTACTCTTTTCTCATTTATTCTTTTTACTCATTTACCCTTTTACTCTTTTCTCATTTACAAAAGATACTCATTTACTCTTTTACTCTTTTTACTCATTTACTCATTTACTCTTTTTACTCATTTACTCTTTTACTCTTTTACTCTTTTTACTCATTTACTCATTTACTCTCTTTTACTCTCTTTACTCATTTACTCTTTTTACTCTAACTTGGCCTTAAACTAGCCTCTATTTTGAATCTGTAACAATAGATTAACACTAGATTATGATGCTAGTCACGAAGAAGTGCTATGGAAAGGATGTAGAGCCGTAGTATTGTCTTTTTCTGCCACTGAGCTACGTGAAATAAGCTGCAAAAGGACAAGATGCTAGTCACGAAGAAGTGCTATGGAAAGGATGTAGAGCCGTAGTATTGTCTTTCTCTACCACTGAGCTACGTGAAATAAGCTGCAAAAGGACAAGAGAGAGAGAGAGAGCAAGGGGAACCACAAGCTATTGAATGTATTACCCAACTTCAGGCGTTTCTGTGGTGTGGTGTGGTGTGGTGTGGTGTGGAGTGGA
>NC_136988.1:17405518-17413018 GCF_032717465.1 Coenobita brevimanus
AGAGAAAGAGAGAGAGAGGGAGGAGTATATGAGGGAGGGCTGTATGTCGTGGGAAGAGGTCGTTCCTGAATACCGTAGGGACGGAATTACATGGAAAAGTGAGAGGTGACAGGGGCAGGGGGACTAAGGTGACAGGTAGATGAATACGGCTGACAGAAACTGAACTGATAGACAGAGATATAGATAGATAAACAGATAGAGAGGTAGGCAGCCAAGAAACAGACAGATAGATAGACAGATAGACATCTATATATATCAAAGAGCCGCGTTGTTTCTTAGTTTGTCCTTCAATTACGCCCAAATCAAGGGCCAGAGACCCCCACACCCATATATATTCTGAATCAGGGTGACCCAAGGATGGTTTCAGGGGGTCAAAATTCAGATCTGGGTCATTTGAGGTCATCGGTAGGGTGGTAGCCTTTTTGGCTTGGGCAACGCCGGGTACCCCTGCAGCCCAATTTTTGGCATGGAGACTCACATGACCTCCAGGTCGGACATAGGCTACGTGAGGTTGACTCCGACTGCATTCGAGTAACAGGTCGGAAGTCATTTGAGGTTACCAGTGATAGTAAACAAGTACTTACAAATACTGTGCGTTTGTCTGTGAAAGCTGAAGTAGAAAGTTGCTGGACCTCTTATAAGCCCTCTTCAAAAACATGAGAGGCAGCCGACACGCGACAAAAAAGGTACCGGTGCACATTTGTCCCGAAACATCTGATGCCACGAATGATGGTGGAAACGTTTGATGATTTTCCTACCTCGTTGTCACACATGCTTACCTACGAACGTCACTGATCGGCTTCACATGACAAGTTACGGTTGATATGGTTACTAGATGCGTATTCGGATGATATATTAATTTTCCAAGTACTACACACAAGCTATATTGATCGTTCTGGACAGCACCGTATCCCTGCTGCGGGATATGGGTGTACGTGGTCTGGCTGGAGTAGAAAAAATGGGTGAACAAAGAGGATTAGAGTGTTCGCCTGTTTTTGGCCCGGGCAACGACGGGTACCCCTGCTAGTTCAAAATAAGAAACAAATACATAGATAGGAGGGTGAGGGTCAGTATTTATTAACAGATAGATAGATAGGTAGATAGATAGATAGATAGATAGACAGAGGGGTGCAGGCTGAGTGGAAGTGACGGTTTGACATTTACACAATTACTGGCAAAAAGTGAGCTTGGTTGTCATGTTAGTGTGTGTGTGTGTGTGTGTGTGTGTGTGTGTGTGTGTGTGTGTGGTAAAAGATGATGATGATGATGGTGGTGGTGGTGGTGGTGGTGGTGGTGGTGGTGATAATGATGCTGATAATAATGATGATGATGATGGTGGTGGTGGTGATAATGATGCTGATAATAATGATGATGATGATGGTGGTGGTGGTGGTAGTGGTGGTGATGATAATGATAATAATGATGATGATGATGATGATTTTCAAAAAGAATTTCTAGTTCTCAATAATTCACATATATTTTGTTTTTTTCTTTTTCGACCTTTCACTCAAAAATTCGTAGGTGGCGGGTGTCTCTTTTGGAATATATTTTGTCTGTCTGTCTGTCTGTCTACGTGTCTGTCTTTATCTGTGTCTATTTCTGTCTCTGTTTGTCTGTCTCTCTGTTTCTGTCTCTATCTGTCTGTCTGTCTGTTTGTCTTTTGCCTGTTTCCTGTCTGCCTTTCTGGGCATTTTTCTGCTCTCTCTCTCTCTCTCTCTCTCTCTCTCTCTCTCTCTCTCTCTCTCTCTCTCTCTCTCTCTCTCTCTCTCTCTCTATCTATCTATCTATCTATCTATCTATCTATCTATCTATCTATCTGTCTGTCCATCTGTCTGTCTATCTGTCTTTCTGCTGGTCTATTTCTCTTTGTCTGTCTTTCTTTCTATCTGTGTCTATCTTTCTGTCTGTCTATCTATCTATCTGTCTATCTATTTATCTTTCTTACTATCTATCAGTCTGCCTGTCTATCTATCATTTTATCTGTCTAACTATCTCTCTACCTTTCTATCTATCTGTCTATCTATCTATCTATCTGTCTGTCTGTCTGCCTGTGGAATAATACCCATCCCATCAGTCAGAAGCCTTGTATAGCTGGAAGTCGAAGAAGAACAGAAGCAATCAAGAGAGTACCACACAGAGTAGGACAAGGGTGGTGGTGGTGGTGGTGGTAGTGGTGGTGGTGGTGGTGTTATTGCTGCTGATGGTGGTGGTGGTCGTGGTGGTGGTGGTGCTGGTGGTGATGATGATGATGATGATGATGATAATTTTGTTGCTGATGTTCTTGATAGTGATAGAATGAAGGAAGGAAGCTGGGGGGGAAAGAAGGAAGGAAGGAAGGGAAGAAGTGAGGGAGGGGGGCAAGAATGAAGGAAAGAAGGAAGGAAGGAAGGAAAGTAGGAAGGAAGGGAGGGAGGGAGGGAGAGAGGGAGAGGGGGAAAGAATAAATGAATGAAGGAGGGAAGGAAGGAAGGGAAGAAGGAAGGAAGAAAGGGAGGGCGGGAGGGGAGGAATGAATGAATGAGGGAGGGAAGGAAGGAAGAAGGAAATGAATGAAGGAAAGAAGGAAAAGTAGGAAGCAGCGAGAGTGAAACAGAACAGGTCCATTCGTGAAGAGGGTCCAAGTTGGGCAAAATAAGTTCCACCACCATTTAAATAATTTCTCGGCCCCAAGATCATCTGGAACGTGACCCCAGTGGACTAGCGACTTATGCTACTTTCCTCCTGCAACCATCCTCCCTTCGGTGGACAGGGAAGCAAAAAAGATGGAATACGAGAAGCAATTTGTTGTATGAGACTCACGTGAAAGTTTTATCTTCAAATCTATACTCTTTTCACCATAACCTGGCCAAGATATTTTGCCCCAGACTTATTGTACGGATCTCACTGGCTGAAAAAGACAATATTGCGGTTCTCCATGCTTCCTGTAGCACTTCTTCGTGACTAGCACAGTATTATAAATAGTGCTAATCATTTGTACCAACTCGGTATTCGAGGTGGAGAGATGGAAATTATAGTAGTAGTGGTAGTAGTAGTTGAAGTAGTAGTAGTAATGTAGAAACAGAAGTAGCAGAAGAAGTAGTAGTAGTAGTAGTAGTAGTAGTTGTTGTTGTTGTTGTTGTTGTTGTTGCTGTTTTTGTTGTTAATAGCAGTAGCGGGAACCCATGTTGATCTCATCATAAACCCAGTGGAGTGCAGGCTGCAGTTACGCTCCTCCTCCCTCCCACCAGCCACCTTCGGGGGCTGGGGCGGGACAGGTATAATAAGCACATAACCTGCCGGCACATCAAGCCTCAGCCAGTCTCTACACACTGGCGAGGAAGAGATTTACTTCATGCTGGGAGCAAGACGACAGTTTATGCAAATGTGGGCAGCCCAGTAATTTACCTGGCGTTGCCTTAATTTACCTGGCTTCACCTGGCTTGTCTTACCATCTCATCTCTGTTTCCTCTTCAGTATCAACGTCTTAATTACCAGCCCCGCTCCAGAGGGGCTCGGGGACGGGTATTGTTTTCACTCGGTTTGTCTGTTTGTTTGTCTGTCTGTCTGTTTGTCTGTAACAATTTTACGCGAAAACTACTCCAAATTTGATATGTGACATCTTTTACTAGATATCCTGTTGTATTTATGTCAGCACTAAAATGACTGCCGGGGACGGGTTTGCTGGGCCTTGACACCGCTTCTCTTTTATGTGTTATTTTATGTCTGAAGATGAGGCCCGGCTTTAGGGAAATAGGGGACCACTCAGAATATACCGTACCCAGACAGACACAAGTAGCTTGCCTCTATATAAACTACAGTGGAGTCACTATCCTTCCCTGCCTCACTACAACACAATATACAACTCTCAATCCACTGTGCTCATAATGCAATCCAGACACCACACCACACCACACCACACTCACTACACCACACTCACCACAACACCACACTCTCACAACGCAAAACACACACACAATCCACTACACCCACACTGCACTGCAACCCCCACACCACACCTCACACACACACACGCATCACACAATCACAACACCTTCAACCTCAACAAAAGACGTCTGGGAGCGACCGGTTGAAGTGTCCGGGGATCCTGCAGTCCACTGGGTTCACTTAAGTTCAACAAGGTGGATGGAGGAAGGAAAAACAAGATTAAAACAAAAAAAAACACACATACATCAGATTACCTACGTTCTCCGTTTGTGTGAAGGGAAGGAGGGAAAGGAGGACTGTTTTTTTTTTTTTATGCGAGAAAGAAGGAACCAAAGGCCAGAAGCACGCAAGATCGAACCTACATGCTGCTAGAGGGATGTTAGTCGCGTACCCAAGGGTATGTAATGTTTTTAGCGGCCTTTGTAGCACCGCCACGACCACCACCAGGCGCTGTAATGAGAGAGAGAGAGAGAGAGAGAGGAGGGAAGGGAAGAGAAGGGTAGGGTAGGATAGGGTAGGGTAGAGAGAGAGAGAGAGAGAGAGAGAGAGAGAGAGAGAGAGGAGGGAAGGAATGGGAAGGGAAGGGTAGGGTAGGGTAGGGTAGGGTAGGGTAGTGTAGGATAGGATAGGGTAGGGTAGGGTAGTGAGAGAGAGAGAGAGAGAGAGAGAGAGAGAGAGAGAGAGAGAGAGAAAGGAAGAGAAGGGAAGGGAAGGGTAGAGTAGGGTAGGGTAGGGTAGGGTAGAATGGGGTGGGGTAGAGTAGTGTGGGATGGGATGGGGTAGGGTAGGGTAGGGTAGGGTAGGGTAGGGTAGAGTGGGGTGGGGTAGAGTAGTGTGGGATGGGGTAGGGTAGGGTAGGGCAGGGTGTGATTGGGTTGCGGAGGGTAGGGCAGGGTAAGGTAGGGTAGGAAAGAATAGCTTATATTTGCTTTAATGATTAGGTTTCGTTAGGTTAGTCGGGGTAGGCAGGACGGCAATGGAGTCAGGCAGAGGCAGGGTAGATTAACTAAAGGTAGGCTAAGGTGGACAGGTAGACAATAAAGCAATGAGGCGAAGGGGGGGTTTCCGGTGAAGCAAGCGGGGAGATAGGCAGGCAGGCAGGCAGGCAGGCAGGCAGAGGTTGGTCAGATCAGGCAAGGTTCGGGAGAGTAAAGCCAGGTAAGGTCAGGAGAGAGTAGGAGAGAGGGAGAGAGAGGCGGCAGTGTGGCTTAGTGCGTCAGTGAGAGCAGACGTACGCCTCTCTTTCTCTCTCTCACCGGCGCGTTGATGTGACCCTAACTCCTTTCCACGCTGCGTTCAAAGCTTCGGCACTTCGCTTCCTCGCTTTATATACACGCAAACCCCACTCTCTCTAAACCTGTGGCAACCTGGGACCATTTTTCTTGGGATTTTTGATATGCTGATACGCTGAAAATGCCCCAAAATGCCCGCTGAAAATGCCATAGCTTATTCTCAATGCCCGCTTTGAGAAACTGAGCATCGTGGAAAAAGTGAGGGAGGAAAAGTTGACGGAATTTTAAGGAGGGGAGGTGATGAGAGGAAAGCAAAATGGAGGAAATAAAGAGAAGGGTCTGAGAGATAATTAAAGCCAGTTCAAGAGAGAGAGGCAGAGAGAGGGAGACATTAAAGCGAGTGAGAGAGAGGAGACGAGAGGGGAAGATAAGCTGAAGTGAAGTGCGGTCAAACATAAGAGATCGAAGGAGGAGGTGAAGGAAGACGAAGAAGAAGAGGAAGAAGAAGAGGAGAAGGAGGCGGAAGAAGGGGAGAGACGGAGGGGAGGGAGGAGGAGGAGGAGAGGAAGGCAGATGTTTCCCCCGGCTCCTCCCTCACCCCTCCTCAACCCTCTATATATGGAGGAGGAAGAGGAGGAGGAGGAGGAGAAACAGCAGCAGGAGGAGAAGGAGGAAGGAAGAGAGTACCCGTTATTCAGATGGACTGTTTGACACCAACACTGCCGTAAGTCTGGCTGGTTGCGTGAGGTTAAGTTAGTTTAAGTTAGGTTAGCTTAGGTCAGATTAGGCTGGGTTGGTTGGATTTGGAGTGGTAGAGCTGGGATGGGGTGGGGAAGGGTGGGTTGGATTGGGATGGGTTGGGTTGAGATCGGGTGGGGTTGGTTTGGGATGGGTTGGGTTGGGTTGGGTTGAGTTGGGTTTAGTTGGGTTGGGTTAAGCTGGGTTGGGATGGGGAAGGGTAGATTGGGTTGGATTGGATTGGGCTGGGTTGAGTTGGGTTGGACTGTGACGGATTGGGTTGGGTTGGGTTGGGTTGGGTTAGGCTGGGATGGGATGGGTTGGGTTGGGTTGGGTTGGGTTGTGTCCGGTTGGGTTGGGTTGGGTCGGGATGGGGTGAAGAAGGGTGGATTGGACTGGGCTGAGCTGGGCAGGGCTGGGTTAGGTTGGGATGGGATGGGATGGGGAATGGTAGATTGCGTGGGGTTGTGCTGGGTTGGACTGGGCTGGGCTGGGTTAGGTTGGGTTGGGTTGGGTTGGGATGGATTGGAATGGATTGGGTTGGGTTAGGTTGGGTTGGGCTGGGCTGGGATGGGTTGGGTTGGGTTGGACTAGGCTGGGTTGGGTTGGGTTGGGTTGGGCTGGGCTGGGCTGGGCTCTTCTCGGCTCAGCTGAGTTGAGTTGGGTTGGGCTGGGTAGGGTCGGGATGGGGTGGGGAAGAGTGGATTGGGCTGGGCTGGGATGGGATGGGATGGGCTGGGCTGGGCTGGGTTGGGTTGGGATGGGCTGGGGAAGGGTAGATTGCGTGGGGTTGGGCTGGGTTGGACTGAGCTGAGCTGGGCTGGGCTGGCCTGGGTTGGGTTGGGCTGGGCTGGGCTGGGCTGGGCTGGGCTGGGTTGTGTTGGGTTGGGTTGGGTTGGACTGGGTTCCGTTGAGTTGGGATGAGATTAGTTGGGATGGGCAGGGTTGGACTGGGTAAGCTCAGATGGGTTGGTTTATATCTGATAACTGCTAGGTTGAGTTGGGTTGCGTGGAAAGAGCAAGGAGCAAGAAGGGGCCAAGAGATAATGGATAAGAGGGCAAACTAGGGCAGGGAGTGAGAGGGACAAGGGAGGAGAAAGGATAAAAAAAAATATACATGACAAGCAAAGGATTTTAATGAAACAACCCTCAAGCGAGTCTGCCACAAATTCATACTTCACACGTATCCCAGTTTCTCCCTAATTACTATCTTCCCATCTGTCTTCACCTCAAGTTTCTTCTTCGACAGGTCTATAGTTACTGCTGTACACGGTCACTGTTCCTCTAAAATGAAGAGTAATGGTGCTAATTGTTCTCTCTCTTCATGCACTCTTTTCCTCCTATTCATCATCAATATTGGTGTTCCTCAGGGTAGCCTCTTTTCCCCCACTCTTCTTTTTTTTTTAGTTCATCAATGACATCAGTTGCTTCAATAATCACGAAATGAACTTCTGGTATACTTGACTCCTATTTTGTTTTTATTTAATTCTGAAAAGAGTGATGGGATGGAGGGATGGGGTGGAGAGGTATATGAGAGAGGAGGGTTGTGAGTTGGACCGGAAGGCAATTTTATGGGGACGACAGAGAGACATAGAGATAATAGTTT
>NC_136988.1:17420518-17448018 GCF_032717465.1 Coenobita brevimanus
AGATCACTCCAGGTCAAGCTAGGTCACCATAGATCAGGTCACTGCAGGTTAAATTAGGTCAGACAGGGTTAGACGAGGTTAAGATAGGTTAGCTGAGGTCACTGAAGGTCATGCTAGATAAGGTGAGGTTTGGCTAGATCACTTGAGGTATGTGTTAAGGGAGATTGTTTTTTTGTTTGTTAATAATACTCGCAGACTTACAAACACACACACACACACACACACACACACACACACACACACACACACACACACACACACACACACACACATGTACGAGTAAAAACGTTGTCATACATTGCCTTAGGGATACACACACACACACACACACACACACACACACACACACACACACACACACACACACACACACACACTCAAACACACCTCACGAGAGACCCCGGGGATGGGACGTCCAACCATGGCCTACTATCCTTGTCCTAGATTTTGTGACTGAGGACTGGGCTTGGTAGTGGTTCATCCAGGGTTCAGTTCCAAGGCAGGGTGGTCATTTTAGAACCCCGACTGCAAGTAAGGGAGTCAATTATATTTTTTTCTTTACTGGTTAATAATAGGTTAGGTTAGGTTGATAGATGAAGTCCCTGACACCTTTTCCGTAGCGATTTATTTTTGAATTTGAGTGATTATTATTCTCTTGAACGTTATTTATGCAGAAGTGGATAGCGTGGTGTAGTAAGCAAAATAAATCGCTTAGGAAGAGGTGTATCTCTCTCTCTCTCTCTCTCTCTCTCTCTCTCTCTCTCTAACAATGATGAGAGATGTTTGGCAAGAGGGTGAAAGACACCTGTGTGTGTGTGTGAGAGAGAGAGAGAGAGAGAGAGAGAGAGAGAGGTAAAAATAAAGAGAGCTTGACATATTGATGAGTGTCTCCCACTCACTGTCATGTACGCGCTTTCACACGCACATACATCACACACACACACACACACACACACACACACACACACACACACACACACACACGTCTAATCAAATACAGACACATAGCCCTAAGATCACACACACACACACACACACACACACACACACACACACACACACACACACACACACAAAACCCGGTACGCACACACATGCTCGCCGAAAATCATGTGTGCGTAAGACAGAGAGAGAGAGAGAGAGAGAGAGAGAGAGAGAGAGAGAGAGAGAGAGAGAGGTCGTGGAAGGAAGAGAGCAAGAGTGAAAAAGAGAGAGAGAGAGAGAGAGAGAGAGAGAGAGAGACAGGGGAAGGAAGAGAGCAAGAGTGAAAAAGAGAGAGAGAGAGAGGTGGGGGAAGGGAGAGAGTAAGGCTGAAAGGAAGAGAGAGAGAGAGAGAGAGAGAGAGAGAGAGAGAGAGGTGGGGGAAGGGAGAGAGTAAGGCTGAAAGGAAGAGAGAGAGAGAAGGAGAGATAAGTTCATCCTCTCTCTGTCTGTCTGTCTGTCTGTCTGTCTCTCTCTCTCTCTCTCTCTCTCTCTCTCTCTCTCTCTCTCTCTCTCTCTCTCTCTCTCTCTCTCGTTTGACTTTAAAGGGCACCATAATCGATTCCTACTTCTGTACAAAACAAGAGGACGAGGAGGACGAGGAGGACGAGAAAGACGAGGAGGACGAGGTAGAGGAGGAGGAGGAATACAAAGGAATACAAAGAAAAGCAAACAGCAACAGACCTTATGGTCATTTCAAGGCTGTTTGTTACAGAGTAGACTACCGTATGACTACAAGATCTAACTCTACATGCTGAAGGATAAGGATAGTAAAGCAAGAAGGCTCCTTCAGCCTCCAAACACTCCAGTTAAAACTGGCAGGAAAAAGTGAGAAAGACCACCATCAAGCATGGAGAAAGTGACATGGAAATTTCATAGGAAAGACTGAAAGGAAAAGTTACATTCTGTAATACTTTATCTATAAACTACCAGCTTGAATTATCTGAAAGAGAAGGTAATAAAATAAATTGTGTAATCAAATAAATAACTAAGGCATGACATTATATACGGGTACGTTGAGTTAACGGGGCATCTGTAGACACCGCGTGGAAAATGAACAGGGGTTGTGCGCCAGCCTTGCTTGACGCTTTTAACGTAGGCAGCAGTCAATCAGGCCCCAGCTCCGTTCAATCCACTGAGACAACGTACCATCCCATGCGGGACAAGTACACAAGTCACCTCCTGAAGCAGTGACCCCTGGTACATTAAAAAAAATCCCGATGGTGGTCACTTAACTAACAGGGACCCTCAGTGATCCACAGCCCATCACAGGTCGAACGTATGAGTAGTGACCGCTAACTCAGGGCTATCTGTGTTGATCCTAGTCTGTGCTTATATAATTTTATTTGCATTTAATAAATTAATAAATTTATAATGACGCGACGCCATGTACGGGCATATTAAGTTCACGGGGTGTCTTGTAGACAGAATGGGAATGAACTTACGTGTAGCTGGTAAGAGTATGTTATTCGGACAAAAACAGTCAGCTGAGGATTCTCGTGCAAGTACTTGTCTATTTTGTTTTTAAATGTCTTAACTGAGATACTGTTCACGGTATCTGAGGGTAATCTGTTCCAGATATTTACGACTCTGTTGAAGAAGTATTTTGCTTCATGGGACTGGAAACGCTTTCTTATAATTTTGCAGCCATTACTCCTGGTGTGACTCGACCGGTCTATTTCAAAATATTTATTCGCGTCTAATTTGTCATATCCCGTCATGATTTGAAAATTTCAATAAGTTCACGTCTTCACCTGCATTTCGTTAGGCTAAACGATTTAAGTTCTTCAAGGAATTCCTCATTTCGTTTGGTTCTCGGTCGTGGTACAGAGTGTGTAATTGTTCGCTGAATTTTCTCTAATTTTTCAATGTCCTTTCTGTAGTACGGAGACCAGAACTGCACACAATACTCAAGATGGTGGCGCAGTAGCGAGTTGTACAAGGCAAGTATGACTTTTTCCGATTTAAACTCGAAAATTCTTCCAATAAAACCCACCAGCTTGTTTACAATATTAACCGCCTCGGTGCACTGCTTACTTGGCTCTAGGTTATTTGATATTACAGTATCACACCAAGATCTTCTTCGCTGTATATACTTGATAACTGGATATTGTTCATTTTGTAATCTGCAAGGACGGTGTTATTTCCAATATATATATATACTCTGCATTTTTCTATGTTGAATTTCATTTGCCATTTTTCTGCCCAGCTTGCCAATGTATTAAAGTCATTTTGTAACTGCTGCCACTGTAACGTTCAAATTAATTAGTTGCTTTGGTATCGTCAGCAAATCTGGATATTTTACAGTCTAGACCCTCATCCATGTTGTTTATATAGAGAATGAAAAGTATCGGTCCAAGTCCTGAGCCCTGGGGAACGCCACTCATCACATTACACCATTTGGGTTCCTTCCCGTTTATCACAACTCCCTAATTTTGGTGTGAAAGTCAGTCTTGTAACCGTATTGGAAGAGGAGGAGGAGGAGGAGGAGGAGGAGGAGGAGAGAGAGAGAGAGAGAGAGAGAGAGAGAGAATGAAAGAGAGAGAGAGCACCAACCACTCAATCACATTATCGTCTCTCTCTCTCTCTCTCTCTCTCTCTCTCTCTCTCTCTCTCTCTCTCTCTCTCTCGTTTGACTTTAATAACATTCACTACCCCATCAAAATTAATTATGGGAGATTAAAGATACACGTTAATGAAGAGAAGATTGGTAGCTCTCTCTCTCTCTCTCTCTCTCTCTCTCTCTCTCTCTTTACAGTGAAAGAAGGAGGGTTCCCAGGAGAGGGGGGGGGGATAAGTACACACAGACCGGGTAAATAGGCTGAAAGAGAGAGAGAGAGAGAGACAGACAGACAGACAGACAGACAGAGACAGACAGACAGATAGACAGGTAAATAATAATTAGCCAAGAAAGGAAAGAAACTAAAAGAAAGACAGACAGATCGACAGATAGACATACAGACAGACAGATAGACAGACACGACTTTCTCTCAACATCTCAAATTTGGTCACATGCAATATTAAAGGAGAAAATAGAAAGGAAAAGGAAAGGGGTGGACATGGGATGGAAATGGAGAGGAAGCAACTGACATGGGGAGATGGGCGAGTGAGAAGCATAAGGGGAGATAGGAGGGGATGAATGTAGGGTAGGGTAGGGTAGGGTAGGGTAGGTAGGGTAGGGTAGAGTTGGATAGGGTAGGGTTGGGATGAGTTGGGTTGGGTTGTGTAGGGTAGGGTAGGGTAGGGTAGGGTAGGGTAGGGTAGGGTTGGGTAGGTTAGGGTAGGGTAGGGTAGGGTAGGGCAGGGCAGGGCAGGGCAGGGCAGGGCAGGGCAGGACAGGGGCGGGGTAAAGTGTATGCATTTAAAGAGGACTGAACCATGGCAAGGCAGGTGTGTGTGTGTGTGTGTGTGTGTGTGTGTGTGTGTGTGTGTGTGTGTGTGTGTGTGTGTGTGTGTGTGTGTGTGTGTGTGTGTGTGTGTGTGTGTGTGTGTGTGTAAAAGAGAAACAAACTAGAGACAGACAGCCAGACAGACATACACAGACAGACTGAAAAACAAAGAGAAAAGAGGGGGATGTGTGTGTGTGTGTGTGTGTGTGTGTGTGTGTGCGTAACGCCCACCTGACTCTCTGTTACCCCAGCAACACCACACACGCAAGCAGGTAGGCAGGCAGGCAGGCAGAAAGGCTGGAGGTAGGCAGCTCTCTGGAGGGTGGCAGGCAGGTATGCAGGTAAGCAGGTAGATCGATAGGTAGGTTGGTGGGTAGGTAGGTAGATAGGCAAGTAGGTAGGTAGGTAGGCAGCGAGACCAAGAGGTAGGTAGGTTGGTATATAGGTAGGTACAGATAGACAGGCAGATATAGACAGAAAGCGAGAGAGACGGACACTGAGAAAGACAGATAGATAAATTGACAGATGGATAGATAGTGAAAAGAAAAAAAATAATGGATATTTTTGAGGATGTGTGTGTAGTATACGACGCTGTTCGATTTTTTCTTATGGAGGAGGAGGAGGAGGAAGAGGAGGAGGAGGAGAAGGAGGAGGAGGAGGAGGAGAAGAAGGAAGAGGAGGAGGAGGAGGAGGAGGAGGAGGAGAAGGAAGAGGAGGAAGAGGAGGCATATTCGCAGTTCGTCTTAAGAAACACAAATTTTTCTTGTTTTTTCTGCAGGATGAGGAAGGCCTTTGATATGGCTTTGTTTGTAATGTAAAGATGTTCGTTTTGTGTGTGTGTGTGTGTGTTTCAGAGCTATACAGCGCCAACACACACACACACACACACACACACACACACACACACACACACACACACACACACACACACACACAAACACACACACACACACCAGGTAAGATTAAGTTAGAAGTGCTTAGGTGTATGCATGGTGTGGCTAAATTAGATCTGGTACGGATACAGTGGATTAGACAGGACTGGATTGGTCTGAACTGACTGTGATTACGACAGACTGAGTAAAAGGAATATGGCTGGGTTGGGTTGGGTTGGGTTTGGTTTGGGCTGGGCTGGGCTGGGCTGGGCTGGGCTGGGTTGCTACGTGAATAATCTAGCGGGCGGGGTGAGGGTAAGAAGGCAGACTAAAGGGGAGGTAAGGACACACTCCATCTCAAAACACTTCGCCACCAAGAACACGAATCTGCTCCATCTCTAGCCACACAGACATCCAATACAGATATATAGGTGTGTGTGGGAAAGCAAGGACTATGGGGGAGGGGGAGATGAAGGCCGAGAACGAGGTGGAGGACTGGTACAATAAATAAAAGAATAAGTGATGAAACCACAGGATGTATTTTTTTTTTTATCTCGCATACGGCACATGGTTGGCTGGGAGCGGCAGACCGAGGATGAGGTGGTGAGAGGAGGAGAGAAAGAGTGAGGGGAAGGGGAGAGGACAAGGAGAAAGGAGGAAGAAGAGACCGAGGAAGAGACTGCTGAGAGAGAGAGAGAGAGAGAGAGAGAGAGCAAAAGGGTATAGGTGTATGTAGGTGTATGGATTCTTTTGTCTATATATCTGGCTCTGAAAATAGACTACTCGCTCCTTTCCCTGAGGCCAGCAGTCCTCCCACGCACTATAATCCTTTCCAGTACTCTAGAATAAGATGCTAGTCACGAAGAAGTGCTAAGAACATAAGAAGAGAGGATAACTGCAGTAGGCCGGTTGGCCCATGCTAGGCAGCTCCTAGAAGAGTAACTGAACTACTAGAATGAGATAAGGATAGCAAAGAAGAAGGCTCTCCCCCGCCCTCCAAACCCTCCAGCCGAAGCCGGCAGGAAAAAGTCAGAAAGAACACCACGCAGTATAGAAAAACTGGCGTGGACATTTTACAGGAAAGTGTGAAAGGAGAATAGAGACTATCACAGGGTAACCTGAAAAGGAAAAATTATGAATTAGTATTGATTATGAGATTTTCTTTTTTCTATATCCACCCCTTATTTGTCATATGCTTATCTAGCCTATGCTTGAAACTCTCAATGGAAGAGGCAGCAACTACTTTACTAGGCAGCTTATTCCATTCGTCTACTACTCTATTACCAAACCAATTTCTACCGATTTCCTTTCTGAAAAGGAATTTTTCTAAAGAGAACCTGTATTTTTTTTTCACAGGAAAAATCATCAGAGAAATTACCAATATGCCGGGAATCGAACCCGGGACTCTCAGGTGAGAGTCCCGGGTTCGATTCCCGGCATATTGGTAATTTCTCTGATGAGGAATTTTTCTAGTTTGAAACCATTATTTCTAGTTCTATCCTGTATGCTCACTTTAAGTACATTGCTGATATCTCCCTTATTTATACCATTCATCCACTTAAACACCTCAATTAAGTCTCCCCTTACTCTACGCCTCTCTAGCGAATGCAGACTTAGTCTTTTCAGTCTGTCTTCATATGACAGGTTCCGGACGTCATGTATCATTTTTGTCATTCTTCTCTGTACATTTTCTAACGAGTTAATATCCATTCTATAGTAAGGACACCAAAATTGTACTGCGTAGTCTAAATGTGGCCTTACTAATGCTAGATAAAGTTTCAGTATTACTTTAGATGATTTATGTGGCCTTACTAACACTAGGTAAGGAAAGGATGTAGAGCAGTATAATTATTGAACTTAAACTTAGCCTAAAACTGCCGTCTCTACTGTATGATGCTAGTCACGAAGAAGTGCGCTGAGTTACGTTCTCTTGTGGCTTATTTCCCTTAGCTCAGAGGCAGAAAAGGACGATGCTGAGGCTCTACAGGGCATCCTTCCAGAGCACTTCTTCGTGACTAGCACCATATCAGGACACCTTCATTCATAGAGAGAAGGCAATTACAAGCCAAGTTTGAGGAGGAGGAGGAGGAGGAGAATTGAAAGTAGTAGTAGTAGTAGTAGTAGTAGTGGTAGTAGTAGTAGTAATAGTAGTAGTAGTAGCAGTAGTAGTAGCAACCCGTCTCAACAGGATGTGCACCCAGTGGACTGCAGGCTGAAGTTGCCCTCCTCCTGCAGTCCACCATCGTCCTTTCTGGGGATAGGGAGGGAGTTGAGGGACGTGTGTATAACCAGGCAGCTCCACCGCCCAGTCATATCAGTGCCACCACGTGAAGGCGTCGCGTTATTCCACAAAAAATCCATCCACACCACTACACCATGTAATACCAGACTTAAACCGCGATATACCAGGCTGGTGTAGTGGTATTAGCGGGGGTGCTTTTTGGGGGGCGGCGAGTTGGTGTGACGCTGAGAGGGGCAATGAAAATGCTTTGAATTCTGTCACTTAAAATAGCTGGTGTCTTTGCTGGCAGGGAGGTAGGTAGGTAGGTAGAATGATTGGTTGGTTGGTTGTTTGGTTGGTTGGTAGGTAGGTAGGTTGGTTGGTGGGTAGGTAGGTAGGTAGGTAAGTAGGTAGGGAGGCAGGTAGATAGATAGTTAGATAGATAGATAGATAGATAGATAGACAGATAGAGTGACTAAAATAAATTCCTTGGCAAAAGTGACAAAATGTTATGTGCTGGAGAGAGAGAGAGAGAGAGAGAGAGAGAGAGAGAGAGAGAGAGAGAGAGACCTGGGTTCGTATTTCAGTCGGTTCACCCTAACACCTTTTCCTTAGTGATTTATTTTTCGGATACGTTTGGCTAATATCGTTTTGCACTTTATTCATGTAGACTCAGATGATATTAGAGAAATAAAAAAAAAAAGAAGAAGAGGGGGCAAGGTGTAATAAGCAAAATAAATCGCTTAAGAAAAGGTGTTAGGGAGCTTCCTTCACCGACGAGAATAACAGACAATGGGCAAGGTCTAATAAGCAAAATAAATCGCTTAGGAAAGGGTGTTAGGGAGCGTCCTTTACCGACGAGAATAACAGACAATGGGCAAGGTCTAATAAGCAAAATAAATCGCTTAGGAAAGGGTGTTAGGGAGCGTCCTTTACCAACGAGAATAACAGACAATGGGCAAGATCTAATAAGCAAAATAAATCGCTTAGGAAAGGGTGTTAGGGAGCATCCTTCACAGACGAGAATAACAGACAATGGGCAAGGTGTAATAAGCAAAATAAATCGATTAGGAAGAGGTGTTAGGGAGCTTCCTTCACAGACGAGAATAACAGACAATGGGCAAGGTGTAATAAGCAAAATAAATCGATTAGGAAGAGGCGTTAGGGAGCTTCCTTCACCCACGGCCCTCAGAGAAAGACGATGAAAATGGAGATTATGGGGTAATGGGTAAGAACTTAATGGGTGGATGGGGTAATGGGTAAGAACTTAATGGGTGGATGGGGTTGGCAAGACATTGATGAGTGGATGGGGTTGGCAGGAAATGGATGGATGGATGGGGTTGGCAGGATTTTAATGGGTGGATGGGGTTGGCAGGAAATGGATGAGTGGATGGGGTTGGCAGGAAATGGATGGGTGGATGGGGTTGGCAGGAAATGGATGAGTGGATGGGGTTGGCAGGAAATGGATGAGTGGATGGGGTTGGCAGGAAATGGATGGGTGGATGGGGTTGGCAGGACATCGATGGGTGGATGGGGTTGGCAGGACATTGATGGGTGGATGGGGTTGGCAGGACATTGATGGGTGGATGGGGTTGGCAGGACATTGATGGGTGGATGGGGTTGGCAGGACATTGATTGGTGGATGTGGTTGGCAGGATTTTAATGGGTGGATGGGGTTGACAGGACATTGATGGGTGGATGGGGTTGGCAGGAAATTGATGAATGAAAGGAAGCATCAATATTGAGATTCGAGAAAGATGTGGAGAAAGGAAGCCTATTGTTAAAGTAAATAGCAAGAGACAGTGTGCTTGAAGAGGAGGGTATCTATCTATCTATCTATCTATCTATCTATCTGTCCGTCTGTCTGTCTATCTATCTTTCTATTCATCTACATATCTATCTACCCATCTGTCTATCTGTCTATCTATCTTTCTATATATCTATCTATTTTTCCATATATCTATCTATCCATCTATCTATCTATCTATCTATCTGTCCATCTATCTGTCTATTCCTCTATCCATCTATCCATCTATCTATCTATTCTCTACTTGTCCATTTATCTATCTATCAATCTCTCAATCTATCTTTCTATCTATCCACATCTTATAAGGAGGTGACGTGGAAGGAAAAGATCCATGAATACTGTATGTGAACGTGTGTGTGTGTGTGCGTGTGTGTGTGTGTGTGTGTGTGTGTGTGTGTGTGTGTATGTGTATGTGTGTGTGTGTGTGTGTGTGTGTGTGTGTGTGTGTGTGTGTGTGTGTGTGTGTGTGTGTGTGTGTGTGTGTGAGGGGGGGCGGCACAAAGGTCATATCCAACGCTCGGAAAGGTCAGAGGTCATGCAAGGGGCAGGAGACAGTGAGAAAGTGAGAAAATGAAAAAGTGAGCGAGTGCCTCAGTGAGAGAGAGAGAGAGAGAGAGAGAGAGAGAGGCGAGCCAGTTGGTAATGACTGTATGTAAGGACGTAAGGATGTGAGTGAGTGAGTGAAAGATAGACTGTAAGCGAGTGAGTGGCTGAGTGAAAGTGAGTGAGTGAGTGAGTGAAAGTGAGAGAGTGAGTGAGTGAAAGTGAGTAAGTGAGTGAGTGAAAGTGAGTGAGTGAGTGAGTGAAAGTGAGTGAGTGAGTGAGTGAAAGTGAGAGAGTGAGTGAGTGAAAGTGAGTGAGTGAGTGAGTGAAAGTGAGAGAGTGAGTGAAAGTGAGTAAGTGAGTGAGTGAAGCGGGTGGGTGAGTTGGAAGAGTATAAATGGATGTGATTGTGTTTGTATGTGTGTTTGTTTGTTTGTGTAGTTAGACAAACAAAGATACATGGGTAGACAGAGAGGAGAGAGAGAGAGAGAGAGAGAGAGAGAGAGAGAGAGAGAGAGAGAGAGAGAGGAGTGAATGGAAAAATTAATGAAGGGTTGAGGTAGGTAAGGCTTCAAGAGAGAGAGAGAGAGAGAAAGAGAGAGAGAGAATATTTTATAGCTAGAATGAACGATGATGATGATAATAATAATAATAATAATAATAATAATAATAACAATAATAATTAAAACAAAAACTAGTTACCTTTTTTCTTATTTTGTGGCCACGATAAGGAAGCTTCGCCATAACTACTCACATTTATGATACTGACTGTAGTGATGCAAATGTGATGCAAATGTTCCTTTTGTGTTCACGGCCGAAGCACCTGATATCAACAGAACATACTGTAGATACCTGCAGTTTTTTGTAGTTACCTTTAAAATGAGTTCAAGGTAATTCCTAACTGGGACATGTACTTAGACTAACCTACGGCAGCTTCTTGTGTAATATCAACAGCATCTGAGACAAAGGTGTGGAAGATCTAAATGAGGCATGGGTATATTTTACTCTTCTCTCAATAACTGGCTAACTGTATGCTTAACTGTAACCAGATTCCCTTCAGGTAATAAGAGGTACCACAGCTATATTCCTGTAAAGTTACAGCCTTACAGCTTTTGTGGTTTTCTCTACAACGTGTTACAAATATAACAATGAGCAGATTTGAATTCGGTACTTTCCACTAGGATAAATGGCAAAATAGTCAGCCAAGATTCGAAGCAACTTTTTTATCACAGCATTTTCAACCAAACAGCTGCACCTCAATTAGTTTCTGAGATATATCAGTTTCAAATATGCAATGTTTGAGCCAAAAATGAGTATATGACCTTCAAATGTAGGTCAAGGTCATTTATATTTGGCACAAGTACTTGGGTTACCCTAGGGTACTTTCCTGTATAATATCATCAAGATCTATAAAAAGTGCAAAGAAAAATAATAATAATAATATTTATCACAACAACAACAATAATAATAATAATAATAATAATAATAATAAAAATAATAATAATAAATAGTGATAAAACCCCTACAGTAAGAAGGGCATTTTCAAAAACGCGATAAAATCTTTCTTTACACCTCTTCCTTAGCGACTTATTTTGTACCGTACACCTTAAGCTCCTCCTCGTTACTGACCAGAAGCTATCGATATTAAAACGACTTACGGTACCACAAAAAAATGTTCAGATATAATGCGCAAAATAAATCGCTTAAAACTACGCAGACAAGAGAGGGAAAGGGCAGGAAGGGGAGGAAGAGGAGGAAGGGGAGCAAAAGGGGGAAGAGGGAGCAAGAGGAGGAAGAGGGAGGCAAGAGGGAATCCATCCAACAAGCGCTCCGCCTAGGGCAGTTTCATTCTCTCTCTCTCTCTCTCTCTCTCTCTCTCTCTCTCTCTCTCTCTCTCTCTCTCTCTCTCTCTCTCTCTCTCTCTCTCTCTCTCTCTCTCTCTCTCTCTCTCTCTCTCCTATTAAATCATCCACACACCGCTATGCTCACCTTAAATAACACGGATATTGGTAGTAACCAGCCTTATCCAAAAATAAGTCGCTGAGGAAGAGGTGTTAGGGAGCCAGACGATTTTATTCAACTGAGAGTAAATCATAACACTGAATGACTTAATACACTGTAGAATGAAGCGTGAGAGACTGACAAGGAGAGCGCTGTAAGGTGGAGAGGGGCAGGGGGAGACGAGGGGTCAGGTGGAGGGATGAGTTCGTCGTCTGCATTTGAATTTCCCTAACACCTCTTCCTTAGCGATTTATTATTGGATGTGGCAGGTTAATATAATTTGTAATGTATTTTGAATGTAGTGGTATTTGAATGACTTAAATGACACAGAAGAGGGCAGTAAGGAGACTAAGGATAATAAATTGCTTAGGATGAGGTGTTAGGGAACCTCCTTAACTGACGAGAAGAGAGGTATATGAGTGAAGGCGGTGGGGGTTGGAGGAAGGGCAGCGTGACAGCAGAGGACAGGGTGACAGGGGCGATATGTTTATAGATAGATGTAGACAGATAGATAAATAGATAGATACTGATAGATAGACGATCCCTGAACAAGAGTGCTTCAGACTATGCCATTTTTCAATTTGCAGACTTTTAGAGAGAGAGAGAGAGAGAGAGAGAGAGAGAGAGAAAGGGAGAGAGAGAGAGAGAGAGGGAGAAAGGGAGAGAGGGAAAGAGGATATGAACAGTGCGTAGGATACAAAGGTTTGGTGGAGCGAGAGAGAGAGAGAGAGTGTGTGTGTGTGTGTGTGTGTGTGTGTGTGTGTGTGTGTGTGTGTGTGTGTGTGTGTGTGTGTGCTGTAACCGATACGATTCAGACCGATCAATCGCCGATATATACATTTTTTCCGATACAGAACCGATTCCGATATTTACTTCTGATATCGGGAAAAACATTACAATAACTTATACTAAATATTTGGGTCACTGTTTTGCCTAATTCTGTAAAATAATGTTACCTTGAGAGTGTTTTCCAGCTTAATAGACTTGCTAAACCCGTTAAAGGTGCGTGATAGTAAGTGCGTGGGTAGGGGAGGAGAGAAGGGAAAAAAGAATTGAAGGCTGAAAGCAGCGAGATGAGTGTGTGATATTCTGCGTACTGGTGGTGTGTACGTGTGGTGGCCATGTGGGTTAATGTAAGTAAATAGTGCACACACGCTGTTGAAATAAGCGCACCTATTAGTTTATTCTTAGTCGTAATATTGGGCCACTCCTCTCACTGAAATGTATATAAAGTAGTGATTTACTGCCTATAAACAGAAGAAAGGCAGTAGATGAGGACAGTAAGAGGACAGTAACTCTGAGGCGATGAACAACATTAGGCAATTTCGTTGAAGCTCAGTTAATACAGCGATACAATCCTTGACTCGATGGAAAAGTGTTACATATACAATAGATCTCGCCTGTGTTTCTTCATTACTAAGCTATACGCACAAGGTTTGCAATTTGGTACGCGTGTGTGCGGTGTATAGAATTATATATACTGTATAGACAGACAGATAGATAATACCGGTACCCGTATACACAAAGGAAAGAGGATAAATCGAAGCATGAACATCACCTAATGATGTGTATGTATGGGAGATCGTGTGTTTGTGTGCGTAACCGAGGCCCTAAATTCCAGCGTCATCTCACAACGAACATTTATCATATCGGAAGACACTGTGGTTGCTCACTTCAACCACAAAATCTTCAGTGCTAAACTTATCAAAATAAATAAGAAATACTTAAATGAAGACTGTTCTTAAAGTCTAGAAAAGCATGACATTTGTGGCGTGTCGTGTGAGCCAATCTAGTACACTATCCTACAAACATATGTTGTTGGCTTACACTGGACTTAGCCATTCATGTTTTATCTCATGAAAAGCGGTTTTAATCATGATATATATGAGGAACAGTCCTTGACCACTAGTGAGTTAAGCTCAATCTCTGGTATTAAAACAGACGTATTATTCCCACCATGCACTAACTCTAGGCTGGTCTGGCTGAATTGGCTAATGATCGAAAACTTACGTACATTTAACAATAAATGTTGTATCATTTCACGGCTAATGACCGGCTAGCCAAGACTTTACATACGGTAGTTTCCAGGACAAATGCTGTGTTTTATTATCTAGATGAAGACCAGAAGCTTACATTCATTATACATTTCATATATCGTTAATTACCAAGATCTGGCTTAGATTTAGAGGATAAATGTTATGTGCTTACTATCTGTCTAATGACCGAGTGTTGTGTATATTTGGGGACGCACTAAAGTTACGGTTTATACTGTATGTTTCCAAATAAATTATGTGTCCAGTGGTGAAGACGCTGCTTACCTGTGAGCATTAATGTGTCTTAGTAACATTTTAAAATATAAAGGTAAAGTACACTTAACATTTTATAACTTCTTTGAAATAAAAACCCAATGAAAAGAGCTAAAGGAATTGTTATATTTTGATGTTAACTAAAATAATATGTTTTTAAGTACCAGCATTTTTTTGCGATCGCTAAAAAAAAAAAAAATGCAAGTAACGCCAGAATTTAGCACTAAATTCCTTGACCTCAAAGACAGGCATCGAGAATTGTGTATATTATTTCATTATATACGTTTTACTGAAGATTAATATAAGAAATGGAATTAAACTGAACCTCTTCTCAAAGTTCTAGTACCAATAATAATAATAATAATAATAATAATAATAAGCTTTAGACATACCGCCAGTGTGTGTGTCCGCTGCCTAATTCTCACGTAGCTACTTATTCGCCAAAGCTCCCTGGCAGAAGCCCGCTTTCTAGATAATTCTGGCGAGCTTCATACTGACTACGGTGATATAATGTTGTGTGTGTGTGTGTGTGTGTGTGTGTGTGTGTGTGTGTGTAATGGAGAAAGAGGTCCTCGGGTGATTTTTTCCCTTCCGATAGCGATGCCGATACTTAACTGCTTTTGTTTGCCGATTTACAGCACGAGAGAGAGAGAGAGAGAGAGAGAGAGAATACTATGAACAGTGCGAAAGTTTGGTGGAGAGAAAGAGAGAGAGAGACAGACAGACAGACAGACAGACAGAGAATATGAACAGTGTGAAGGATATGAAGGTTTGGTGGAGAGAGAGAGAGAGAGGCGAAAAATGACCACGATTGACATGCTCTTGGTCAAGGGTTATGTCCTGAGGAGGTTAGAACTCTCTCTCTCTCTCTCTCTCTCTCTCTCTCTCTCTCTCTCTCTCTCTCTCTCTCTCTCTCTCTCTCTCTCTCTCTCTCTCTCTCTCTCTCTCTCTCTCTCTCTCAATCACGTGCAGAAGAGCCATTGATTTTCAGGCCCCTCTTTCACCTGCTCTCTCTCACTCTCTATCTTTAATTATATCACACTTTTCTTCTCCGCCTCACCTGCTCACCCACACTACCTGATCCCTCTCTCTCTCTCTCTCTCTCTCTCTCTCTCTCTCTCTCTCTCTCTCTCTCTCTCTCTCTCTCTCTCTCTCTCTCTCTCTCTCTCAGTACCTCCATCTTTTCCTTCTCCCTGCTCCCTCCCTTCCTTACCTTCTCTCTCTCTCTCTCTCTCTCTCTCTCTCTCTCTCTCTCTCTCTCTCTCTCTCTCTCTCTCTGATGAATCCTGAGTGATAGCTATAGATTAACGCTAGAATATGGTCCTAGTCACGAAGAAGTGCTATGGAAAGGATGTAGAGCAGTAGCATTAACACTGGAATATGATGCTAGTCACGAAGAAGTGCTATGGGAAGGATGTAGAGCCGTAGTATTGTGTTTTTCTGCCACTGAGCTACGTGAAATAAGCTGCAAAAGGACAAGATGCTAGTCACGAAGAAGTGCCACGGGAAGGATGTAGAGCCGTAGTATTGTCTTTTTCTGCCACTGAGCTACGTGAAATATGCTGCAAAAGGACAAGATGCTAGTCACGAAGAAGTGCTATGGGAAGGATGTAGAGCCGTAGCATTGTCTTTTTCTGCTACTGAGCTACGTGAAATAAGCTGCAAAAGGACAAGATGCTAGTCACGAAGAAGTGCTATGGGAAGGATGTAGAGCCGTAGTATTGTCTTTTTCTGCTACTGAGCTACGTGAAATAAGCTGCAAAAGGACGAAAATCTGGGCCAAGTTGAGGTGAAAGGAGTATAGGCTATCGACCATCCCTCCATCCATTTGTTTAACTCGTGTGACCAGTCCTGCATCCCTGAGTAGCACCCTGGTCTATAATCCCCCTAAGAGCCTGGACCCACCACACCACCAGGCTTCCTTTGGCAACTAAGCTGAAAGTCAAACGTTCGGCTCTGACCAGTGGAGAGGGTGGGAGCTGCCTCTATGAATAGTCTTTTGTGTTTAGATAGATTGATAGATAGATAGACAGATAGATGGATAGATTAAACTACCGTATACATTTCAATTTCCTTTTTTAACTTACAAGAGAGAGCGTCAACTACAAAACAAATCACTGAAAAACACAGGAAAATAAATCGCTATGTAAGATTTGTTAAGAACTCTCTCACCTAGAATATAGATTTTTCTCACTATGCATATCCTACGTTAGTTTTCCCAGCTGTGATATCCTAGGGTTTTAGAGGGCGATGTGAGCTGGGAGTAGGGCAGTAAAATGGCGGAGGACAGGGAGACATGGAGGCGATTTGTCTGTGGCCACCCCTTACGGGATTAAGGCGTCTGGCAATAGTGATAAATAGAACTTTTACTCAGCGATTTATGCCGTTAAAAATCAGTCACAGGAGCCGCAGGGGTTGAGAAAGAGTGAGAGAGAGAGAGAGAATATGTGAGATAGCGAGTGGGTGGAATGAATATAAACTGTTCCTCTTTAATATCCCTCACCCTGCCTCACTCTACCTCACCCTGCCTCGTGACCCTACTTTACCCTACCTCAAACTACCTCACCTTCCCTCACCCTACCTCACCCTTCCTCATCCTACCTCACCCTTCCTCACTCCACCTCACCCTGCCTCACCCTACCTCACCCTTCTCACCTTGCGTCACCCTGCCTCACCCTTCCTCATTCCACATCGCCCTGCCTCACCCTCCTTACCATACCTCACAATACGTTACCTCTGCATCGCTCTATCACCAGTAAAGTGGGTTTGGTGAGCGCGTGACGAGCGAGCGAGCATTTGTACATGCGCCTATCATCACAATTTCATCATGGTGTAAACTTTCAACATTTTTGGTGAGGTCGTTGTACAGTAACAGAAGAATAATTGAGCTAAAATATTTACTTCCTCACGTTTTATCTCTGGACGTGCATATAGCGAGGCGCCGTTGCATTTATCACACGCGCAATGTTCAGTTCTCTGCTCCCGACTTGCCGTGTCAACGAACCGCGTCGGTAAGCGTTTGGCTGTTGATCGACTAATAAAACCCAGACATGAGGCGATTACCCTTGCTGATTTCACCCCCTAAACACAGACAAAACGGTCATGTAAAATTATGAGCGTAATATCCGATATTTAACTGTTAGAATTCAGGCCAGAATACAGTGTTTCAACAGGAACTCTTTTATTAGTTGATTACACAGTGTAGCATGTCAGTTGAAGCCCTCTGTACACGGCCTTGGCTAGCTGGGATTCAAGGGGTTTCTTTGGCCTCAGGAGTAAATATATCGATAAAAACAGCGTATTTAATGTATCTACTACCCACTGAAATATTCTCTTCTCTGTCCCACATAGTACAAAGGTCACTAGCCTCTGAAGATCAACGCGGTCGGGCGGAGTCGTGTCGGGCTGAGTCGGGCCGCTTATTTCTCAGCTGAACGTAAAAATCGCTTCGCTCGCTGCGCTCGCTCGCTCGTAATCACACACACACACACACACACACACACACACACACACACACACACACGTACGCCTTGGATGAACAAGAGAAGTTCTGTAAAAATATTCCCAAGACTCTCTCTCTCTGTCTCTCTGTCTCTCTCTCTCTCTCTCTCTCTCTCTCTCTCTCTCTCTCTCTCACCTGGCTCTAGCTCTCTTTCTGTACCTGGCGCTCTGTCGTTTGTCAATTTCTCCCTCCCGCCTCGCACCCACTTTTCCTCCTCTCTCTCTCTCTCTCTCTCTCTCTCTCTCTCTCTCTCTCTCTCTCTCTCTCTCTCTCTCTCTCTCTCTCTTCTCTCTAACTTCCGACACAGGCATGGGTAAGTTTGCTAATTCTTACCCTCTTCGGTAATGACGTTAGGCAGCGTCCCCTCCAGCCTCAGATAGATAGATAGATAGATAGATAGATAGATTGATAGGCAGATAGATATGATAGACTGATAGATAGATAGATAGATAAATGGATAGATAGACGGATAGAGATGGACAGATTGAGACAGACAGATAGATAGATAGATAGATAAAGAGAGAGAGAGAAAGAGAGAGAGAGAGAATGAATATTACAGAACGCGTTACTAATACGATTCCCTGCTCATCTCTCTCTCTCTCTCTCTCTCTCTCTCTCTCTCTCTCTCTCTCTCTCTCTCTCTCTCTCTCACTTTTCTTAATTACGGTCACTGAGAGGAATCACAGGTAAAAGCAGGGTGAGGCAGGGTGAGGCAGGGTGAGGTAGTGTGAGGCAGAGTGAGGCAGGGTGAGGTAGTGTGAGGCAGGGTGAGGCAGGGTGAGGCAGGGTGAGGTAGGGTGAGGCAGGGTGAGGCAGGGTGTGGTAAGGTGAGGCAGGGTGAGGAAGGGAGATGTAGGGTGAGCAGGGTGAGGTAGGGTGAGGTAGGGTGAGGCAGGATGAAGCAGGGCGAGTGAGGTAGGGTGAGGTAATGTGAGGTAGGGTAAGGAAGGGAGATGTAGGGTGAGACAGGGTGTGGTAAGGTGAGGCAGGGTGAGGTAGGGTGAGGCAGGGTGTGGTAGGGTGAGGCAGGTGTGTGGTGAGAATACGTTTGAGAGCCACTAGACTATATGACTATATCTTCTTTAACCACTGCCTCCTTCTCTCTCTCTCTCTCTCTCTCTCTCTCTCTCTCTCTCTCTCTCTCTCTCTCTCTCTCTCTCTCTCTCTCTCTCTCTCTCTCTCTCTCTCTCTCTCTCTCTCTCTCTCTCTCTCTCTCTCTCTCTCTCTCTCTCTCTCTCTCTCTCTCTCTCTCTTTCTCTCTCTCAAGCGCAGACTCCGCCCAGATGATGGAAAGTCAGAAGTATTATTAATATATTAATATTGATCCATGCTGAGAGAGAGAGAGAGAGAGAGAGAGCAACACACCCATCTCACTCCAGCACCCCATAAAAAAACCACTTGCGTCTCGGTAACGGGCATGAAATATTTGAGCAGACTGTGTGTAAAAAGACAATGGAGATCTCTTAAACATAAGACAGTCCACAAATAGCGCTTCTCTTACCCTGAGCACAATTTTTCATATCTTGCGAGGACAGTACACCCTGCAAAATTTATTCATTCCCTAACTCCCGCGCCCACACCAGCACACTGAGCCATCCACACAACGCACAACCTCCACTACATTGAGAAAATTGTGTACAATAAGGCAAGATGCTGTAAAATAATATACATGTCGGTAATGGGAGAGGGTAAACTTGAAATAAATCGCTTGCTGGTAGGTGCAAAGATGGGTTAATTCATCCGAGTGGTGATGTGGTTGATGTTCATTAGTTAGATAGCAGAAGTAGATAATCTGACTGGGCTCTGAGATAGATAGATAGATAGACAGACAGACAGACAGATGGACGGATAGATATATGGACAGACAGACAGACAGACAGGTAGACAGATAGACAGACGGATAGATAGAATGATAAGCAGAGATAGATAAAAGAAGTGTGCCTCTCTCTCTCTCTCTCTCTCTCTCTCTCTCTCTCTCTCTCTCTCTCTCTCTCTCCTGTAAATGTCTCCAAGCTCTGCAAATGAGACAAGATAGTAAGCTGAATTTTAAGGGAATATGGCGCGCCTTAAGATATTCTCCTAAGCGATTTATTTTGCATATGATCCCTTAAAATATTCTCATTGCAAGTTTGTTATGCCTTTTAATACTACAAAGTTCACCTCAATAACACAAGGGGATAATGAGGTGAGGGGCACTGAATAAATCGCAAAGAAATCAGTGTTACGGAATCTCTAATGGATGCTAAATTCAATATCTATTTTTTTCTCTTTTTTTTTCGTAATTAAACCTAACCCTACTGACCTTAATCTACCTCCACGTGACCTGACCTCACTTTTTTTTTATTCAAGGAAGAAGGAACCAAAGGCCAGGAGCCCGCAAATCGTTCCTTCCAAGACAAAAACGAAAGCAATATAAAAGAGAGCCAAATTCAAGATCCGTTCATTTCGAGATGCCTGGACACACTGCGTTTGAAAGACTGGAGGTCATAGGAAGTAGGAAATACAGCCAGAGGGAGACAGTTCCAGAGTTGACCTGTTGCATACATGAAGGACTGGGAGTAACGGTTAACCTTTGCATTAGAGAGTTGGACAGAAAAGGGATGAGAGTTTGTTGCTAGACGGGTGCTACGCGCCCGCCGCAGTGATGAAGGGATGCAAGCAGACAGTTCAGAGGAGCAGTGACCATTGAAGTGGCGATAGAAAAGAGATAAAGATGCAACAGTGCGGCGATGAGACCTAATCCCATCTAACAGTCCTAACTTAGCCTAACCTCACCTAATCCTACTTTATCTAATCCTCATCAGTCTTAGAGTTAACCAGCATAAACTCTGCTAACCCACCCCAACCGCCCTAACCCAGTTCAACCCTACGCAACCTACCCTAACCCTGCCCTGCCTTCCCCTGCCTTTTAGTGCCCTTCAATGGCCTTATATAACAATGTGTTGGTGGTCGAGTGGTTGGTTGAGCTGTCTGTCGTTCAGAAAGACCCGGTTTCGATTCCAGATTGGAGTTGGGAAGAGGCTGCTAGATGTGAATTGAGAGAGAGAGAGAGAGAGGGGGGAAGGAACGTGTGTGTGTGTGTGTGTGTGTGTGTGTGTGTGTGTGTGAGAGAGAGAGAGAGAGAGAGAGAGAGAGAGAGAAAGAGAGACAGAGAGAGAGAGAGATGGGAGACAGGGGAGAGAATGTGTGTGTGTGTGTGTGTGTGTGTGTGTGTGTGTGTGTGTGTGTGTGTGTGTGTGTGTGTGTGTGTGTGTGTGTGTGTGTGTGTGTGTGTGTGTGTGTGTGTGTGTGTGTGTGTGTGTGTGTGTGTGTGTGTGTGTGTGTGTGTGTGTGTAAGAGATGGGAGATAGGGGACAGAACATGTGTGTGTGTGTGTGTGTGTGTGTGTGTGTGTGTGTGTGTGTGTGTGTGTGTGTGTGTGTGTGTGTGTGTGTGTATTTATAATCCACATACCCCCACCAGTACCATCAAATCAGACCTGAATGATAGTTACAGCATGACAAACGGTGGGTATGAGCGCCAAAGTGGTGACATGTAAAGGTATATGACACATGGGAGAATTGCCGGGCCTCGGGGTAAGGACTATCACCTCTATACCCAGAATCGGACACATAAAAACGAAAATTAAGTTCTGGGTCCTGGCCTTTGGTTCTTTTTTCCTTACATAACAAAAATAATATGGCAGAGAGTTACAATTTAAACCAGCAATTTTACCGTCCACAGTTTTACAATATATATTTTTTTTCAAACAGGGATCGCTCCACTTTACCGTCCAAAACACACATCAAAGGTGATATTGATGTTGCAGGTGAGGTACAATCAAACAAAAGAGTGTGGTACCGTAACCCCGGGGTACGATGGGGGTGAAAATGAGTGAGTTTTGTAGACGCACATGATTATTAACCTAGCGCCTTAAACACACACACACACACACACACACACACACACACACACACACACAGGAGGGTAAAAGCTGACGATCACGACCATCAAGTGATCCTGACCGACCCGGTGAATTACACACACACACACACACACACACACACACACACACACACACACACACACACACACAGCACTTATAAACTCAAGGGCTCCATACATCATAATTCTTCGTCCATGTTTCAGAAGGATACGTGAGGATGGGTGTACGATAATTTCTGGGGCTGACTGTACGTGGGCATGAACACATACATATTTTTTTCTCATATACAAGGAAGAAGGAACCCAAGGCCAGTCCACCACTCTCATCCTCTTGGAACTCCCTCTTCGTCCGCCGTTACGATTCTGAATGCAAGAGTTGTCCTGTTCATGAGAGGGGTAATGGTGACGGCATCAGCACCCTCAGGCGTATGACTCACTCTTAAATAAATAAAATACTCCTTTCACCTTAACTTGGCCCAGATTTTCGGCCTTACGGAGTCCTTGGTCATGTAGCTCAGTGGCAGAATAAGACAATGCTTCGGCTCTACATTCTTCCCATAGCACTTCTTCGTGACTAGAACCATTTGTGGGGGAGTTATTTCATTACTGAAATTGACGACTGGAACTGATGAGAGCAATTTTAGGCCAAGTAGATGTGAAAGGAGGAACATAAACTGAGAGGGATGAGGATATGGTACTGAGACCTAACACCTCTTCCTTAGTGATTTATTTTTGGATACGGCTGGTTAATATCGCTTTTTACGGGGGACAGGGCGACTTGGAGGCGATTTGTTTGTGGCCACCCAAACGGGATTGAGGCGTCTGGCAATAGATAGATAGACGTTATTTATGCAGAGTATGGCAAGGTTAGGATTGACGTGACACAGAATTGGATGGCCAGGTGTAATAAGCAAAATAAGTCGCTAAGGTAGAGGTGTTAGGGATATCGTTTTGTACGTTATTTATGTAGAGTATGGCGATGTTAGATGGATTTAAGTGACACAGAATAGGATGGCAAAGTGTAGTAAGCAAATAAATCGCTAAGGAAGAGGTGTTGGGAATTATACGTTTTTTATGTAGAGTATGGTGAGGTCAGAATGATTGAAGCGACACAGTATAGGATGGCAAGGTGTAATAAGTGAAATAAATCGCTTGGGAAGAGGTGTTAGGGCACTTCCTTACCCGAGGAAAATAACACACGAAAGGCAACACAAACTAGATTCGTATATATACATTACTATTTCCACTGGTGCCTTCATGTGGTGGCACTGATATAACCAGGCGGCTCCACTGCCTGGTTATAGACACGTCCCTCAACTACCTATCCCTCAAAAGGACGATGGTGGACTGCAGGAGGAGGATAACTTCAGCCTGCTGTCCACGGGGTTCACGTTTCACATGAACCTGGGACTGCTACTACTACTACTTCTACTACTACTACTACTACTACTACCATCAGCATTATCATCTTTACTGCTATCACTATTACTACTACTATTACTATTATCATTACCACAACTACTAGCATACCAACGCCACCACCACCACCACTAGTACTACTACTACTACTACTACTGCTACTACGACTACTACTTTTGTTATTATTATTATTATTATTATTATTATTATTATTATTATTATTATTATTATTATTGTTGTTGTTATTATCATTACCTGTACCATATTACTACTACTACTACTACTACCACTACTACTACTACTACTACTACTACTACTACTTCTATTATTATTATTATTATTATTATTATTATTATTATTATCATTATTATTATTAAAGTATGAATGCCCCACTACGATAAATATAGCTCCTTTATATCACCATATTAGGTCTCTAGTCAGTCTGCTTGTGTGGCTGGGAAGCACCCTAACACCTTTTCCTTACCGATTTATTCTTGGATATGTTCGGTTCCTATATCGTTGTATTATTCATGCAATATATGTCATTAAAAAGATATGAGAGGCAAAAGGGAGAATATTAATGGGTACGTGGAAAAATAAATCGCTCAGGAGAAGGTGTTACGGATACGGGCCTCTATCTAACCCCTCTCTCTAAAGATAAAAGGAAGAAAATATCAAAGTCGGTATCACAACAGGCTAAATCGGTTACAGAAACATGTTAAGGTCTTTTTTTTTAAGTGACAGGTAAATAGCACAATTTTTTCTACATCTGATTGCTGATGGAAGGCATATTCTAGGCAGTACTGGAGCTTCTCAACACCGCCTCCTCTGAGACTTAGTCTGCGTATTACACCTTAACGTATTACACCTTTGCGTATTACACCTTAGCGTATTACACCTTAACGTATTACACCTTAACGTATTCCTGTGCGCTGTTCATTTCTTCTTAATATCGAAGCAGTTTCCAACAGTAATATAAAGGAAGATACAAAATAAAGCGCCAGTGAACAAGTGTTACGGAATATTCAAAGCCAATTACAAAGACTGAAGGGGTGGTAAGGGTGAGGGTGGGGTGGTAAGGGTGAGGGAGGGGTGGTAAGGGTGAGGGTGGGGTGGTAAGGATGAAAGTGGGGTGGTAAGGGTGGGGGAGGAGTGGAGTGTAAGGGTGAGGAAGGGCTGGTAAGGGTGAGGGTGGGCTGGTAAGGGTGAGGGAGGGCTGGTAAGGGTGAGGGAGGGCTGGTAAGGGTGAGGGTGGGCTGGTAAGGGTGAGGGTGGGCTGGTAAGGGTGAGGGAGGGGTGGTAAGGGTGAGGGAGGGCTGGTAAGGGTGAGGGAGGGCTGGTAAGGATGAGGGAGGGCTGGTAAGGGTGAGGGAGGGCTGGTAAGGGTGAGGGAGGGCTGGTAAGGGTGAGGGCAGAGTTAGGGGTCAGGATAGAATGACAGCAGGGCAAAATAAAGCAGGGTACGGGAGGGTCAGGGCAGGTAGAGTGTATATAAGGGAAAGGTAGGGCAGGGCAGGGCAGGGCAGAGCAGGGTAAAGTTTTGTAAGATAGGGCAGGGCACGGCTTGGCAGGGCATGGCAGTACTGAACGTGGCATTATTGCAGGATGGGTCAGAGTGGGCATGTTGGCGGTGGGTCAGGGTGGGGCGGGTCAGGGGTGGGTCACGAGGACAAGGCCACCAGCACCGATGACGAGCTGCTGGCCTCCCCCGCCCCCACCCCCACCGTGGCACCGGACGCCTGCTTCCGATACATGGCACAGACTGCGCAGGTGTGGGGCGCAGACCTGGTGGGGGGCGGCCGGCCCCGCGTGGGCCGTGAGGGGCGATACCTGCGCCACCAGGAGTCCCTCAGCAGCAACAGTGACGTGTCTCGGCCGCAGCGACAGGTTAAGCTACGGCGTCAGCGCACGTCGGAGTCCTGTGATGTGGAACTGCAGCGGCGCCCCAAGAGCAGAGAGCTGCGGCGCCAGTGGACCACAGACTCCTCAGACTCCGGTTATGGCTACTCCAAGCGCACCTCACGGGAGCCCCTGCGGCGCCAGGACACGGAGGAGAGTGCTGACTCCACCAGGCGGCTGATCCGCAGCCTGCAGCGGCAGCCCACCACAGAGTCCTCATCCTCGCTACGGCTGACGCGGCAGTCATCCATCCGCAGCGCGTCTGACATCCAGAGTCTGTACCTGATGCGTCAGTCCACCGTGGAGACCTACGACGACGTGTCCACCACAGACTTCTCCCGCCCACAGTCCTGCAACAGTGGCCGCCCACCCAGTCTGGGCGGGGCCACGCCAGACCTGCCACACGCCTTCCCACCCGACACCGCCCACCGCACAGTACCCAGCACGCCGGGCCTGCCGCACTACCCCTACCAGCAGGACCTGTACGCCTACGACTACACCGTCAACGCCATACCAGCCACGGTGGGCGCGCCGCTGCTCTCCACCACATCATGCTCCCTCATCAACCTCAGCGCTGTGGATCTGGAAGCTGCTGACGTACGGGAGCTGCACCGCGGTTTACGGGCGCTCAAGGCCTCCGCCGCACCACGCAGCCGCCACAAGACCCGGCGCAGCAGAGACCACGCCGCGGGGGAGACCGAGGCGCTGAAGAAGGCGCGGGAGAGGGTTCGGCGCAGGAAAGAGGAGGACGAAATGCCGCGTAAAGTGCGCTGGTCCATCATGGCCACGGGGCTGATACTGCTGCTGATGTCCGTCATACTGGTGGGCGCCACGCTCAAGATGGCGCCACTCATTGATGAGATGGGTGAGTCCTGCAGTTTTATCAGGGATTTGTCTGCCTCTTACTGACTTTTTTAACTTGAAACTTTAACTCTCTCTCTCTCTCTCTCTCTCTCTCTCTCTCTCTCTCTCTCTCTCTCTCTCTCTCTCTCTCTCTCTCTCTCTCTCTCTCAGCATAATTACAGCCAAAAAACATATTCATACAGGCAAGACATACGTGTACAATTTTTTATACGATTAAATACGATACTGTGGTTGTGTGGTGGTGTGGTGGTAGTTGTGGTGGTAAATAGGTGGAAAGGTCTTAGTGGTAGTGGTGGTAGGCCTAGTTGTGGTAGTGGTGATGTGACTGGGACACATGGAGTAGTGGTAATAATGATGGTAGTTGTGGCTGTAGTTGTTGCAGTGGTAGTAGTGTTGGTGGTAGTTTTGATGGTCGCTGTCTTGATGAGTGGCGATGATGGGTGTAGTAGTAGTAGTAGTAGTAATAGTAGTAGTAGTAGTAGTAGTAGTAGTAGTAGTAGTAGTACTAGTAGTAGTAGTAGTAGTAGTAGTAGTAGTAGTAGTAGTAGCAGTAATAGTAGTAGTAGCAGTAGTAGTAGTAGTAACAGTAGTAGTAATAGTAGTAGTAGCAGTAGTAGTAATAGCAGTAGTAGTAGTAGTAGTAGTAGTGGTGGTGGTGGTGGTGGTGGTGGTAGTGGTAGTAGGAGTAGTAGTTGTTGTTGTAGTAGTAGTAGTTGTTGTTGCTGTTGTTGTTGTAGTAGTAGTTGTTGTTGTAGTAGTAGTAGTAGTTGTTGTTGTTGCTGTTGTTGTAGTAGTAGTAGTAGTAGTTGTTGTTGTTGCTGTTGTTGTAGTAGTAGTAATAGTAGTAGTAGCAGTAGTAGTAGTAGTTGTTGTTGTTGTTGTTGCTGTTGTAGTAGTAGTAGCAGTAGCTAGTGAGAGTTGTTATTATCGTTATTTTTTGTAGTGGTACGGATGGTAGTAATTGCAGTGGTTGTGCTAGAAGTTGTGGTAGGTGTAGTAGTGGTAGTAGTTATGGACACACACACACACACACACACACACACACACACACTCATTTGCATACATACGAGTCACACTTTTTATGCAGAGTGTATATGTGAGAGAGAGAGAGAGAGAGAGAGAGAGAGAGAGAGAGAGAGAGAGAGAGAAATCCATCCGGAATTTGCCACCTAATCATAAATTCGGATATAAAATGAGTCGGCAGTTGAACGGAAATGAGAAACAGCAGATGCATCCGAATAAGTGAAATATTTACAGGCTTGTCCAAAAATAGCGCTGCTCTGGACGCTCTTGCGGTATCTAACGTGTTGTGGGAACGGTTATGTCTGCTGGTGTGGGCGTGGGTGTGGCAGTGGGTGTAAGAATTGAGTATATGATGCAGGTAAGGCACTGGTAACGCTGAATAATGTAAAGGAGAGACAGACAGACAGACAGACAGACAGACAGACAGACAGACAGAGGGGGAGAGAGAGAGACAGACAGACAGACAGACAGACAGACAGACAGACAGAGGGAGAAAGAGAGAGAGAGAGAGAGAGAGAGAGAGAGAGAGAGAGACAGACAGACAGACAGACAGACAGACAGAGGGAGAGGCAGACAGACAGACAGACAGACAGACAGAGGGAGAGGCAGACAGACAGACAGACAGACAGAGGGAGAGGCAGACAGACAGACAGACAGACAGAGAGACAGCGAGAGAGACAGACAGACAGACAATGAGAGAGAGAGAGAGAGAGAGAGAGAGAGAGAGAGAGAGACTTCGAAATACGCTG
>NC_136988.1:17453018-17458018 GCF_032717465.1 Coenobita brevimanus
GAAGAGTTGATAAAGGAGAGGGTAGGAAGACAGCTGTGGATAGATAGATAGATAGATAGACTGCTGGACTGATAGATGAATAGACAGGTAAATAGATAGATAGAAAGACGGACAGACATACAGACAGATAGATAGATAGATAGACAGACAGACAGATAGATATAGGAATATAGACGAGAGACAGACAGATAGATAGATAGATAGGTATATAAATAGGTGACAGACTGATAGATAGACAGACAGACAGACAGACAGACACAGACATGGAAAAACAGACAGGTAGACAGATAAATGAAGATAAAGGCAGGTTGGCAAAGAGACAGACAGATAGACAGATATATATAGATAAATAGATAGATAGGCAGACAGAGACAGACAGACACATACAGGCAGACAGAGGCACAGATAAATGAAGAGAAGGACAGGTTAACAGACAGACAGACATAGACAGGGAAACAGACGGAATATACCACACAGACGCCATCACTGATTCATTACTCTTGTGGTGTTGATATTGCCAGCACCTTGAGATTTATGTTTAGTGTGGGAGAGAGAGCTGGCAGAGTTATGCAGCTAACCACAACACCACACCTCTCCTTGACCCGTACCTGAGAGAGAGAGAGAGAAAGAGAGAGAGAGAGAGAGAGATTACATAACGCCTCACTTCACATAATAACGAGGTCAAAGGTCATGCTACCAAAAGAAAGGCCATATGGAACTTCCTCTACGTTGATGATGGTAATATCTCCGTATTATCAACCGTTTTCAAGTTATACACCTCTGCATATCCGTGACCTGGAATCCGACCTTTCCCAGTCACCCGATTTCTTCCAAAATGTAATCACTTCCTTTTGGGACCAGTGGCCACATATTCTGGAAGTTTCATATAATTTCATTCAGCCGTTTCTCCGTCATATCGCAAACAAACAAACTCGAGCAAAACCAATACCTCGCCGGACTCCTTCCCCGACGAGGTAATCACACACACACACACACACACACACACTACGTAACCTTCCACCTCACACAATAATACAATTTTGAACTCTGAGGAAAGTGTGTCATTTGTACTCACATACACACATACATACAACTATACGCACATACAGACACATACAAGCATCCATACACACATAGCCTACATACATACATCAGCACACAAACATACATACAGTGAATATATAAGCCATTTACTGTATACACGCATACTTCAGGCGTATCTGAAAGTGTGTACAAGATAACTAGCACACACACACACACACACACACACACACACACACACAGAGCCGTACTTGTAACCATGCATGGGTTTTGGCTGTCGTTCAAGGCACAGACACGTGCTTCCTTACATACATACATGCATACATACACATACATACATACATACACTCATGCTGCAAAAATACACACAAAGGTACAGTGTTACAAACCCACACACAGCACACACATAATAGGCTGCTTTATCTCTCTCTCTCTCTCTCTCTCTCTCTCTCTCTCTCTCTCTCTCTCTCTCTCTCTCTCTCTCTCTCTCTCTCTCTCTCTCTCTCTCTCTCTCATTATCTAATACAATAATAAACAAGAGACTGACACAGATACACAACCCACACATGTAAGCTCTCTCTCTCTCTCTCTCTCTCTCTCTCTCTCTCTCTCTCTCTCTCTCTCTCTCTCTCTCTCTCTCTCTCTCTCTCTCTCTTTCTAATACAGTAATAAACAAGAATAAAAATAGACTGACACAGAACACAATCCACATACGGTATATAAGCTTCTCTCTCTCTCTCTCTCTCTCTCTCTCTCTCTCTCTCTCTCTCTCTCTCTCTCTCTCTCTCTCTCTCTCTCTCAAGCAGGAGGGAGGCGGGGCTTGGCAAGGCTATAAATAGCACACCAGTTCTCTATCACCACCACCACCACCAACAAAACTCACTCATTTCCTCTACAAACTCACTCTCTCTACACACCCACGCCTCCTGCACACTCACACGGTTAACCAGTGTCTGTGCTCACCCAGGCTACCAACACCAGTGGAATTCGGTCACCGTGAGCAAGAGAAAAAGCGACAGAATTGATACACGTTTTGAAAAGATGCTCGCTCGTTCACATACCCCGTTCAGTGTGCGTACTAGATGGGGCGGCGCGAAGTTATAGAGTTTTCCAGTGATAGCAAAAGTTGAAAAGGGAAACTAGCGATCTTACTCTAACATTACTAGTGGTGTTTTTCCTCTATATAAAAAAAACTATTCTCTGTTCACTTTAATTAGGTAAAAAAAAATTATCATCTCCTCATCTTCCACATTAAGCCGCAGCCATAGATGTGCATTGGAACATGATGCTAGTCACGAAGAAGTGCTGAGCCGCAGTGTTGTCTTACTCTGCCACTGAGCTACGGGAAATAAGCTGCAAAAGGATGAAACTCTCCGCCAAATAAAAATGAATGAATAATACTCAGAATCATTCAAAAAAGAAAAGGTGTTAAGGCGGTGGGAGTGATACATGCATTTGGTGTGAATCGTGGTGAAATTTAATCTGTGGACTCTATACTCTTTTCACTCTAACCTGATTTAAAAATTGCCATCTTGTATGCTGACGTGTGGCACCAGAATACGATGCTGGTCACGAAGAAGTGCTATGGAAAGAATGTAGAGTTTAAGCATCCACTCCATCAGTTACGCGAAATTTGCTGGAAAAAAAATCTGGGCCAAGTTAAGGTGAAAGGACTGGAGCATTTTCCATGGTAATATTTCAGTTACTTCGCCGTTCACAGCTGCAGAATTGGCGTAACAGCTGTATTTGGCGTCACAGCTACAGTATTGGCGCCACAGCTGTACCTTTGTCGTCACAGCTGTGCCCTTGTCGTCACAGTTACAGTATTGGCGTCACAGCTATTATGAGGCGAAGTCGGTGTATTTGCCAAGTGACGTCAGAGGCCGGCGAGCAGAGGGGCAGTGTGGTGTGAGTGCTGGGGGTGACGGGATGTGCTGAGATAGGAGACGGTGCTGATGTACGGGGAATTTGTCTCCTAGCACCGTCACACTGCCCTCTCGCACCGTCACACTGCTCTCTCGCACCGTCACACTGTCCTCTCGCGCCGTCACACTGCCCCCTCTCCCCTCCCCACCTGACGAAGGAGGGTTAAAATTACACTTATTAACAGCACCCGGATCCCTATTACCAGCCTCGCCCTTGAACAGGACTCCACATCCAGGACATTAACTATACTGCCGAAGTGAAGAGAGACAAAGGGGAAACAAACTGCGTCCGCCGCTCTGATCGGCACGAGAGTTAAACCTGCCCCTGTCCAGTGACCCTACGTGCCTTGTGCCCGGTCCCACGCCCCGGCAGGATGGCCAATGTGTCGTCGTGGCCACAGCCTTCCCGTCACCTGGGCCGCTCCCTTAGTGTGGGTCGTGCCCCTCCCTGCCACCAGGACAACGATGGTGGCAGTGTGGTCAGCGGTGGCAGGCGTTTGTACCGCAGCGGCAGCAGTACCCCAACGGCTTGGCGACGGCGACAGCTACTGAGCGTGTCCAGATGTTCCACGGAGTCCCTGGCCATGTCCCTCAGTCCCGCCGGAAGTCGCGCCACAACGCCGTTCCGGAGTCACAGTCGTAGCAGGTCCCCGCGCCCGCCATCAGAAAGCGACGCCCTTGAGGCCCCCGGTGTGCATCAGGAGGCCCTCACCCGCGCCCTGCTCTACCCCTCCGCCTTCCACTACAACCTGCGACTGGCCGGCCTGGTGCTGGTGATGGTGCAAGTGGCAGCTAAGACCCTCCTGCCCCACATCCTGGCACCTCTCACACTATCATGGACGCCCAGATCCATTCTAGTCACAGGGCCATTTTGACACCCTGCCCTGCCCTGCCCTGTCTTATGCTGCCCTGCCCTGCCCTGTGCTGCCCTGCCCTGTCATGTCCTGCCCTGCCCTGCCCTGTCTTATGCTGCCCTGCCCTGTCCTGCCCTACCCTGTTCACTACCTGTTCTCTGCCCTTCCTCATGTCAATCTACTTCCTCTAGATGTACAAAGGATGACCCTAATCAAACATAACCCAAGTTAACCTAATCCAGCTTAACCTAACAACACCTAATCTAACCTCGCCTAATCTTGGGCAGCCTTACCTAACCTAACCCCACCTAACCTCACCCAGTCTTCCCTAACCCACTAACCTCACCTAACCACGCGTCTCAACACACCTCGTCAAACCCAACCTGAGTAGGGAGTCGATGGAGCATAAATCTTCACATCGACGAACATGAAGGATTTGGGTCACTTATTATCTCATTTTGGCAGAAGCAGGTTAGGCGGAAATACTTTGGCTCATCACTCCCCGCCTGCTGACTTCACTGCCCACCTGCTGACTTCACTACTGACCCCACCACTGCCTGCCTGCTGATGTCACTGTCTACACGATGGCCTCTGCTGATTTCACTGCCTCCCTACTCACGTCACTTTTTACTGGCCTACTGATTTCACCACCTATCACCTGACCCTCCTGCTGATTTCCCCTGCTTGTCTGCTGATCTTACCGCCTACACTCGACACAGCAGCATCAGCCAAAACAGAAAACGTACCATAATGCAGAAACCAGAAGAAAATGAAGACGAAAAAGTAACGATGCATAAAAAATGACAAAAGAGTAATCAGAAAACATTAAAGCCTCAAAAAAGCATATGGAAACTCACAAGGAAGAAAAGTACTGATCAGAAAAGTACAGAAAATTATTGGGAAGATGATGATGAAGAAGAAGAAGACGAAGAAGGAAGAGGAGGAGGAGGAGGAGGAGGAAGAGTAATCAGAAAACATGGAAGAAAGAAAAAGTTAACTGATAAAGTCTACAGCTCTTTAAAACTACAAACTAAAACAAAAATACGAATAAGAAGAATTGATTGGCAAACTAGACAGTACAACAATAGGAAGAGATACAGGTTAGTAAATTATGTATCCACGTATAGAGAAGCAGAAATAATATAGAAAACTGTGTGAGGGAAAGAAAATGGCCATTAAT
>NC_136988.1:17463018-17483018 GCF_032717465.1 Coenobita brevimanus
CCGAAGGGTCTGGAGGGTGGGGGAGAGAGCTTTCCTCTGTGCTATCCTTTTCTCCTGTTCCTATATTTATAGCACTGTATATTAGTATTAAGGCCGGATCGCCTCGCAGGGACCGTAAGGTCTGTGTGGTCTGTGTATCTATGTATCTCAGTGTAACTCAGCCACATCACTATATTTCCCATTTTCTTCCACAGTGAGGAAGGAGAACGCCGACATCCTACGTGTCTTGGACGAAGCCACGAGTCGCAGCCAAAACCACTCTACCGGCCTGCATCCCACCCCTCCGCTGCACAACCACACCCACCCACACCCACACAACAACACCCACACCCACACATACCCGCACGAGAAAAACAACACCCACACACACCTAGGCCCCACCCAGCCGCACCTAGCTCAAAAAAATCGCACCCAGTTTCGCCTAGCTCAAAATAATGGCTCGAAGCTTCACCTAGATGAGAATATTCGCTCCCAGCACTACTTAGCTCCAAACAATAGCACTGAACCACACCTAGCTCAAGACAATAGCTCTGAACCACTCCTAGCTCGAAAAACTCGTTCCCAGTTTCACCTAGTTCAAAGAAACAGTCCTGAACCACAACTAGCTCAAGACAATAGCTCAGAATCCCACCTAATTCGAAGCAATAGCACTGAACCACTCTTAGCTCATAAAAATGGCTCTGAACCACACCTAGCTCAAAAAAATAGCTCTGAATTCCATCTAGCTCAAGACAATAGCTCTGAACCCCACCTAGCTCAAATCAATAGCGCTGAAGCACACCCAACTCGAGACAATAGCTCTGAACCACACTTTCAGCTAGCTCAAGAAATTAGCCCTGAAGCACAAGTAGCTCAAGGAAACGGCTCCCAACAAGTCTTAGCTCAAAAACAAGGCGGCCAGTTGCATTTAGGGAGGAAGAACGACACTCCATTTTATTTAGAGAAAAATGTTACCCAACTGCACATTGATAGGAAAAATGATACCTGGGAACATTTACATCAGGAAAATAAATCCCAGTCACTCTTAGGACAGCTCAGTCACACCCAGCCACACCCAACACAGCTGACTCGAACCCAAAGAAACCCAACACGGCAAACCCAGTCCCAGGAGCACCCAACAGAGCGAAATCAAACCCAGCTGAGTCCAACACAGCACCCGCCGACCCAACCAAACCCAGCAAAGCGAACCCAAACCCTGGAGAACCCAACAAATCAAAGCACCCAAGAGCGAACCCAGCCAAACGTGAACCCAGACCAGGAGGGTTCATCATCATCATCATCACACCCGACCAATGAGACCCAAGGAGACCCGGACCAGAAGGCCAGCGGGTCTTGAGGAAAGTTTGTGTTTAAAAGATTCTCACGCTGCGTCGATTTTTTTTTTTTAGTTGATCATGTGTACACATAAACACAAAGACAGTCATGAGGTTTACAGACAGACTTAAAGAATTACATGTACACACACACGCACACAAATGCACACAAACTCCAACCATTCGTACATCACCAGCATGGGCAGAGGTTAAATGTGGCTATCACACACACACACACACACACACACACACACACACACCCTAGAGGCAGCTGGCATTAACATTCGTCCACAGTTCGTCCAAATTCGCCCCTTTTACACAGAACGACTCCCTTGTGCTAGCAATTGCTCCCACGTCAGAAAATATACCGTTGTCATTTTGTGAACTATTAGAGCTGAATAAAGTGTGAATAAAGTGTCATCTAGGTTTGGTAATGTGAAAAAAGGGAGACTAGGAAGAGCATCATTGAGAAAAGGGGATTGAAAGATGGCTGAGAATTAGCAAATACTCCCACCAGTCTGTATACGTACCGTGTGCATTTTTTGAATGACAGAACTGAATAAAGTATGAATAAAGAGTGATCTAGGTTTGAAAATATGAAAAAATAAAATAAAATAAAAATTATATGAGAAGAACACGACAGAAGAAGAATATTACACTAGATTATAATTAGCAAATGCTGCCATCAGTTAGCAAACTATCCAAGGTAACTTCGGCATAGCAAAACAGGCTGAAGTGTGAGGTAGAGTTTGGCAAACTGAAATATTATTGAAAAATACTGAAGGAATTGCATAAAGAAAAGAACGAGAGATTAAGGTGATTGAAAATATATGATGCAGAATTTCGTTGTGCTGAAAATGGATGAAGTCTTTATAAAAACTGTCTGCAAAGTGATGAGAGTATTTAGCAGCTTTGTGGAACTGAAAAACTTGCATCTTCCTTCAGTAAAAAGTTGCTAGTATTTCACGCATGACGGAGCTGAAATTAACTGCTTTCCTCCCTTAGTTCGAAAATGGTCAGAGCTTTGCAATGTGGAAAATGTTGGACTTGAAATGGACAAACTGGCGTCTTTTGAACAATCCACAAAGTTCATTACAGATCACAAAATCCTTCTGGTCATTCAAGAGGACTATGTGTAAAGTGGAACAAGTTGGCTGAAGTGAGCTGAAGTGTTTCATAAAGTAGCCTCGACTGGGATTTGATCTGGTGTTCCAATAATATCCCGCACAATCATGAATTACTAAATGAAGACTCCCAAACCGGACCATGGATGAATAGATTTGTTATTTATGCTTCTTACTGATCCTGGAAAAATTTCCTCTCATCTTATTCGTGGAAAAGGGGTGTTAAAAAAGGAACACAGTGGGCCATGGCAGTTTCATCGGCTGCGGCTGCGGTCATACAGGAAGCCAGTGGGTGAGGACAACGTTTTAAATCATTAACTCATAGAAGTGATCACATAAGGAGCGGGCGGCTGCAGGCAAGCACGCAAGCCTATGCGAGGCCAGGAAAGAGCTGACTAAACTTTTCTTGTTTCCAGCCACGCAGGCAGTGGCATTAAATGGATACTGAGCAGCTCATGGATGATATTTTACCCACCAGTGGCTCTACAACCACATCCCACTGCTACAGGACTGAAGAAAGAGTAAAATATTTCACCTACGGCACTTACGCACCAGCCTGCCCTTCCCTGGCTTGTCTATCGCTGCTCGCTCCCTGTGTCGGGGGGCGCGGTAGCACAGTGGTAGAGCGCCGGACTCGTAATCGGGGGATTGCGAGTTCGAGCCTCGCCCGGGCTGCCGTGCCGGGAGTGGTAGCTCGCTCCTGTAACCCTAGCGGAGCTATATAGTCCAATACAGGGCTTAGCTCGGGGGAACTCCATTTCTCCCATTTTTGCTCCCTGTGTGGCCGCGGTCTTTGGTGGTCTCCTAGGCTTCAGCAGTCAGCCTATCCTATGTTGAACCCACGAGCCTACATGTTACGCCAAAAAATGTTCTAGACGGTCAAACCCTGGTCGGGGATTGTACGGAGGACCTGACTCAGATCTAAGGGTCATATTCTAGGTGGCTTTGGAGATCCCTAACACCTTTTCCTTAGTGATTTATTCTGCATATTACACCTCAACAGACATGAATAACATACAAGGAAATGCCAAGGTGCAATGTGCAAAGTAAATCGCTAAGAATAAGGCACCAAGAGGCCTACAACGCCACCCGGAATAACATTTAAGACCCGAGTCATGTTCTTTAAGTTACGTCAACGGCCCTTGTCTGTTGTTACTCTGTTTGCTGTTGTGCTTGAGACTGTTGTCAAGATACTGTAAGACCCTCCTGTGGTAGCTGTTGAAAGCCTGTTGGTGACTTGAGAAATTCTATATCTTTTAAAGCGGTGTCAGAGGAGGCGTCCGGCAGCATAAAGAGATTCGGCGCCACAGGTCGAATAGGACAAAATCGTATGCAGAGTCTGGCGAAAGTTCAACAACAAGAGTGTAATTAAAATTAAATCTAGTGTATTTGAAGTTTGGCAGAAATTCCACAACAATAGTGTAGTTAGAATTAAAGCCAGTGTATTCAGTGTGGCAAAAGTGTTGTTAAAGTCAAAGCCAGTGTGTTCAGAGTCTGCCAAAAATTCCACAGCAATAGTGTAGTTAAAATTAAAGCCAATGTATTTGAAGTTTGACAAATATTCCACAGCAACAGCGTAGTTAAAATTGAAGTCATTGTATTTAGTCTGACAAAAGTGTAGTTCAAAATGAAGTTGGTGTATTCAGAGTTAGGCAAAATTCACAACAACATCATCGTTACAAATGATGTCAGAACCAGCGAGTGGATATCATTTGAAAACTACACACCCTTGGCAGCAACACTCCTTATGTTTTCACCCGCGCTCTTCTGTTCAAACTTGGCGCCAGACCTCTTCTTGATGCCAAACGCCTCAAATGAGCATCTAAATCGACAGGTTTTGAAATCAGCAAGTACTTTTGGAAGGGAAACGGGCGGACACCAGGCCTAACCACGGTGCTCATATCGGGCCTTTGAGTCTGTGTCAGGTTATTCACTGTTTACAAGGATACAAGGGCCAGTATTCTCGTCAGTCAAAGAACCTCCCTAGCACCTTTTCCTTATCGATGTACTTTTGGATGTGACTGATTAATACTGTTCCTTGTTCGTTATTGAGGAGTATGGCGATATTAGACTGATCTGAATAACACACAAAAGGACAGCAAGGGGTAATAAGCAAACTAAATCGCTAAGGAAGAGGTGTTAGGGGGCTTCCTTAACTGATAACAACACAGGTCAAGGTCACTGCATCAACCACCATACCACAGTTGCCAAGGATCTCATTTGGCCTGTCAATAACAAGTAGAAAAACACGAAAAAAAATAATAAGAAGAATAATTGAACCCAGCACTAAAGCTTCGATTATCCTGGTACTGTTTATCGTGTTTATTTTGAGTTTATTCTGGCACTGTTTATCGTGTTTATTCTGGTACTGTTTAGAGTTTATTCTGGTACTGTTTAGAGTTTATTCTGGTACTGTTTAGAGTTTATTCTGGTACTGTTTATTGTGAGTTTATTCTGATACTGTTTATTATGAGTTTATTCTGGTACTGTTTATTCTGGTACTGTTTATTATGAGTTTATTCTGGTACTGTTTATTCTGGTACTGTTTATTTTGAGTTTATTCTGGTACTGTTTATTATGAGTTTATTCTGGTACTGTTTATTCTGTATTTATTCTGGTACTGTTTATTATGAGTTTATTCTGGTACTGTTTATTATGAGTTTATTCTGGTACTGTTTATTATGAGTTTATTCTGGTACTGTTTATTATGAGTTTATTCTGGTGCTGTTTATTATGAGTTTATTCTGGTACTGTTTATTATGAGTTTATTCTGGTACTGTTTATTATGAGCTTATTCTGGTACTGTTTATTATGAGTTTATTCTGGTACTGTTTTTCTGAGTTGATTCTAATACAGATCATTGTGCTATATCGTACCACTATATCAGCAGCAGCATCTGATTTGAAAGTGTTCCTGATTTTGAGGAAATTTAAAACCAAGATGATGAGAAACCAGTGGAATTATTAGAAACCAGGGGAATGATGAGAAACCAGGGGAATGATGAGAAACCAGGGGAATGATATGAAACCAGGGGAATAAAGAGAAACCAGGGGAATGATATAAAACCAGGGGAATGCTATGAAACCAGGGGAATGCTATGAAACCAGGGGAATGATGTGAAACCAGGGGAATGAAGAGAGACCAGGGGAATGATATGAAACCAAGGGAATGATGAGAAACCAGGAGAATGATGAGAAACCAGGGGAATGATGAAAAACCAGGGGAATGATATGAAACCAGGGGAATGATATGAAACCAGGGGAATGAAGAGAAACCAGGGGAATGATGAGAAACCAGGAGAATGAAGAGAACACTGGCTATTCCTGCACACACTCGTACATGCCCATTTCAAAACCCGTCGATCGTGGTGTGTGTTATGCCGCTAAATTGGTCTGTGTTGTGGTCAGCTTAGCACCCTCTCTAGCACGCCTTCTGTAGCAGTTTGGCTCATAATCTAGCACTTCCTTAACACTTATTTCTCGGCGACTTACTTTGCATATTACATCTTTTTTTATCCTCTATGTAAACCAGGCAAAGTGTGTCCCATGCTAAAAAATATAATAAAAACTAACATAAAAGGAAATGTCAATGTGTAATATGCATAATAAATCGCCAAGGGGAATGTGCTAGGACTCTTCACTTCAGCACACAGCTTGTTAATATTGAAGTGTACGTTATTTATGGGAGGCAGGTACAGCTGAAAAATATGAATAACCTATCAGTGAATAATAATAATAATAATAATAATAATAATAATAAAATAAATAAATAAATGAACTGCTACAGAAGAGGTGTTAGGGAGACTTCTAAGCTAACCAAAATCAAGTCCAAAGAATTATTTCCAAGTTGTGATGGCGACTCTATAATCAAACGTTGGTGTTTTTTTATATATATACAACATATAAATAGATATCTATAATTATACAAGTGCCAGATGTACTTATAGGGCAATAATTATGGTTACAGCGTGTCTGAGGTGCGTATAATTACAGTGCTGTAGTCTGTGAGGGAGAGAGTTTGTAAAAAAAATTATAGGCTCGTATCGTAGTCGGCTTGGAAGACGCACTTCTTCGTGACTCGTTTATCTTTGCATAACACACAGTAATAATCTCTTCTATGTCATTAATACAAACAATATCGATAATTACAGTTAAAAATTACGTATGAGGTTATTAACGTGTCATATGCAATTATAATGGTGTGCCAAGCTGCCTACCATACACTTTATTTCTAACATGACTGGTGCATGGCAGTCCTAGCTATATATATATATATATATATATATATATATATATATATGGAGACTGATCCCTAATGTCCCCTTTTGTGATAATTATAAGCCAAAGTTCATGATATACGCTAGTCCTTCGTGTGTCACAATGATGGAAAAATGTATAGGATGAATTATATATCTTTAAGCTTATATCACTGCTCCACTGTCCAAGCTATAGGGAGTATCTCTATAATAATTTTCAAAACAGACTTCATTATGGACTTCATGTGTTAAAACTAAAATATATATATACATCAATTTACGTATATAGGCTGTTGATATAAATGCTACGTTGTCCAAGCTATGTGGTATACGGTATACAGTATTTTAAACCTTTTTTGGTGATCATTTTCAAAGATTTCATAACATACTACTTCTCCATGTGTAATGAGTACAGAATTAATTAGAGTCACTTTTAATATAACTTCTGCATTGTCCAAGCTATGTAAAAATTGTTCCTTTATATCCTTTTGCCCTAATTTTCAAAACTCATTTCAAAATATTGTATTCTTTCATGTGTTATAAGATTTTTAAAAGTATGTACTGAATTTCCAGGCTGTTGCTAATATTGTTGTGTTGTCCATGCTACGTAAAAAACGGACTATGATTGTTTATAATACTCAAACATTTTGTAATATGCTACTCATGCTGTGTGTGTGTGTGTGTGTGTGTGTGTGTGTGTGTGTGTGTGTGTGTGTGTGTGTGTGTGTGTCGTCTTAAGCATATAGTCTGATGTACACCCACTCAAAATCTATTCCATACCCTTTTGGTGTTGTTGATACACTGACACAATGATCAAGGATTCTGAACCACCAAATGAACCTGCTTCACTCTGACACACCATTTCAAAGCTCATCACACCTCGAATATGTCTTCAGCTGGTGGACATTGGCTACTGATATGACCGGGAAGTGAACTTATATATGTGTCTTGACGTTATAGCCTTGTTGGTGATCATTTTAGCTGGTTCATATATAATCATGCTCGTTTCTCCATGTCTCGTAAATTTTCAAAGCAGGTTGAACTAATTTAATATATCTATTTCTCTATTGCCAGACGCCATAATCCAGTAAGGGGTGGCCATTTGACTTTGAGTTAGTTGTTATACGGGGAGGGGCACTAAGCCTCCACCAACCCACTTGTTGACACGTAGAGAGCACATATGGGTTGGTTATATGGTTACCACCCAGCACTGTAAATGGTTTCTTGGCTTACAGGAAACCATTTGGCTTGTCACTCAATGTAAAGCCACCTGCAATGGAAAGAAGAGCAATAAGAAGTGACAGGAAAGATGGGAGGTATAGGAAGAGAGGAGGGCAGGCACAGAAAAAGAATGATAAAGGCTAAGGAAGAAGTAGGCAGGACTACATCAAGTGAGTGGATGATGGTCGCCACCACCTACCACCAACTAATTTATGTCGGCTGTTAATAAGACTGTGCAACCTTGTCCAGCTTATGTAAACTCTTATTATTTTTTTTTCCTTTTCAGTAATAACTTTAAACTCTTTCACACACACGTGCTTGTTTCTCCATGTGTTCCAATATTGACAGAAAGGTTCACAGGTAATTATGTACAGCTGGCCACACATCCAGCTGAGACAGTGTGTGTGTGTGTGTGTGTGTGTGTGTGTGTGTGTGTGTGTGTGTGAAGTGGAGGTCTAGCTACAATTTCGGATGTTCAAGCCTCACCCTTTCTTGGTCAGTGTGTGTGTGTGTGTGTGTGTGTGTGTGTGTGTGTGTGTGAGAGAGAGAGAGAGAGAGAGAGAGAGAGAGAGAGAGACCCAGACAATAATACTCGTACTAATCATGTTTCCTTCTCTCAAAACAAGTTAAAAAAAAAATAATGTTAGATGTTTTGCAAGATATAATTACGTTTCTGATATATATGTGTGAATGAGGACGTTCAGAGGCAAGGAAAGAGGAAGACAGATATGACTTTATAATGTATTAGTAGAGGAAGATTTGTGTATTTTAAGTGTATGTGTATGAAAAGAGGCGAAGTGTATTGAAATGTAGTGAAATGCAGTTATTGGCTCATGTATTGGAGATGTATGTAGGTAGACGGGTTAGGAAGATATATATATATGATGTTATTTGTTGCATTTATGATGGGTGAGATGTGTTTATTGGTGTGTGTGTGTGTGTGTGTGTGTGTGTGTGTGTGTGTGTGTGTGTGTGTGTGTGTGCGGATGACAAGATGTGAGATGTACTGCAATGTATTCTGATGTATGTGAAATGTATGTATATAGGTAGGCAAGAGAGACAAATAAACAAATTACAGATGTTACAAGTGTTGTTTTTATGGCAGCAGTTTGATATGTGGTACAGAAAACTTGGAGCCATGACCCCCAAGGGGGCCCCGGCATTATTTTAGGGGGGCCATGGAAGGCACGTGTAAGCTGTAAATCACAGGGTGTCTGCACCAAAACATTTTTTTTTTTCATCATTATTTGTGAGGGGCTTGAGAGAAAACTGAAGAGGGCCACGAGGATGTTAAGATCCCCACAAGTGGGGAATGAAGTGAAAAGGTTTGAGACGCACTGGTACAGATTCTCAGACAGATATAGATAGATACAACAACAACATCAACTCTTTAATTTCCAAACTGCCCTCTTACGGTTTCTATCGTTCTGTCTGTGCCTTCATCTATGGCGTCCCTTCTGGTCGTTCTATAGCCGCTGTTGTAGATGGCCATTGTTCTTCTCCTAGATCTATCAACAGTGGTGTTCCTCAGGGCTCTGTCCTATCACCAACTCTTTCTTTTATTCAACAATGATCTTCTAAGCTGTATATCTAACCCTATCCACTCCTATGCTGGTGACTCCACCCTTCACATTTCCAATCAGTTCTCTCAGCCTCCATCACAGTAGTTACTTCAACAAACGAGATGAGGCTATGGCACACCTAATGTCTGACTTGGTTCATATCTCTGATTAGGGTACAAGTAAGTTTGTTGTTTTTAATGCATCAAAAACTCAGTTCTTACACCTATCAACCCGACAAAATCTTCCACAGGAGTACCCACTAATGTTTAATAACCCTGCATCACCTTTAAACATATTTATGGTTTCTTTCTCTTGGGGCTTATCTTGGAAAGAGATCATATTACCTATCTTGTAAAATCCGCTTCCAAGAGATTAGGTTTGCTAAGCCGACTCCGTGCCTTCTTTACCCCTGCGCAGTTGTTGACTTTATACACAGGTTTTATTCGTCCCTGTGTAGAGTACAACTCTCATGTGTGGGGAGGCTCCCCACATACAGCTCTTCTCAGCAAGGTGGAGTCAAAGGCTTTTCATCTCATTAACTCTCCTCCTCTTACTGGCTTCTTTCAACCTCTGTCTCTTCGCCGCACTGTTGCATCTTTATCTCTTTTCTATCGCTACTTCAATGGTCACTGCTCCTCTGAACTGTCTGCTTCCATCCCTCCACCTCTACGACGGGCGCGTAGCACCCGTCTAGCAACAAACTCTCATCTCTTTTCTGTCCAACTCTCTAATGCAAGAGTTAACCGTTACTCCCAGTCATTTATGCATGCAACAGGTCAACTCTGGAACTGTTATCCTCTTGTATATCCTACTGCCTATGACCTCCAATTTTTTAAATGCAAGGTGTCCAGGCATCTCGAAGTGAACGGATCTTGAATTTGGCTGTTATCTTGATTTTGATTTTTTCTTGGAGGGAACAATCGTACGGGATTCAGGCCTTTGGTTCTTTCTTTCTTACATAAAAAAATCTACGACTACTACTTCTACTACTACTACTACTACAACTACTACTACTACTTTACTACTGCCCAGTTATACACACGTCCCTCAACTCCCTCCCTATCCCCTAAAAGGATGATGGTGGACAGCAGGAGAGGAATAGCTAGCCTGCAGCCCACCGGGTTCACGTTCAGATAATCCAAGAACTACAACAACCTCTCTCTCTCTCTCTCTCTCTCTCTCTCTCTCTCTCTCTCTCTCTCAATGTTTAGGTGAGTATAATATAGACAAATACAGATAGATGTAGACAGATGCAGACAGACAGACAGACAGATAGATAGATAGATAGATAGATAGATAGATAGATACAGATGAACAGATAGATTGATAGATGGATATATAGATAGATAGATACCGGTAGTTAGATAGATACAGAGATAGACGGAGATGGCTAGACAGACAGATAGACAGATGGATGGATGGCTAGATAAGCGGACAGAGACAGACAGACAGACAGACAGCCATGGATGGATGGAAGGATAGACAGACAGACAGACAGACAGACAGATAAAGAGAGACATAAATAGACAGACAGATAGACAGATATGGAAGGATAGATAGAAAGACAGACAGACAGACAGATATGGATGGACAGAAAGATAGAGAGAGAGTGAGACAGACAGACAGACACTCAGACACAAAATCAGCCACTCACTCACCTCGCCTATGCACAAGACGTCACACACACACCCTCATCCAAATCACACCTCTCAGCACTTTACCTCCTCCACCCACCCCATTCCATCAGCACTGCTCTACAGCCTCTCCCTGCATCAGCACTCCTATGTTGACCAACTCTCTCTACTTCTGCCACGTCAAGATATTCACAGGCAAAGCAGTAATCAAAGGTGTATTGGTGGGGATCTGACTAAGCTGGTTTGTAAATGAGTGTGTGTGGACTAGCATGTTTACAAACTTGTATGGCAAATTCTAAATGAGGTGTGCTGCTATTTTTTTTATTTTTCCTTTCTCTCTGTCTGTCTGTCTCTCTCTCTCTGTCTGTCTGTCTGTCTGTCTCTCTCTCTCTCTCTCTCTCTCTCTCTCTCTCTCTGATGATGGTAGTGGTAATGGTAGTAGTGGTGGCAGTAAATAGTAGTTGTGATGATGGTGATGGTAATAAATGTAGAGTAGTGATGATGATGATGATGATGATGATGATGATGATAGCTGTTTTATTAGTGATGATAACAGGTCCATTGCTGTGATGGTAGTGGTGATGATGGTGATGTAAGTAGTGGTCAAAGCCATAGAGGTGATGATGATGGTGGTGACAGAGACGTAAATGATGATAGTGATGAATATTGTGACACCTGTAGTAGTGGTGATGATGGTGAGAATGGTGATGGTGGTGATGATGGTGATGGTGATGATGGTGATGATGATGAGAATGGTGATGGTGATGGTGATGATGATGGTGAGAATGGTGATGGTGATGATGGTGAGAATGGTGATGGTGATGATGGTGATGATGGTGAGAATGGTGATGGTGATGATGGTGAGAATGGTGATGGTGATGGTGGTGATGATGGGAAGAATGGTGATGGTGGTGATGATGGTGAGAATGGTGATGATGGTGATGATGGTGAGAATGGTGATGGTGGTGATGATGGTGAGAATGGTGATGGTGATGACGGGATATTAAGTCGTGGTTCTTTGTTTATGAGGTTGGAGTCTCCTTGGTTACTAGTCAAATAAGCCCTCCAATCTGACTACACCTGGCCATCAATTAGGCTGGAAGGGGAAAAGGGATTATCAGCAGGTGAAAACAGACACGTTATGGTGATAGGAATAAAGATATTCAGCACGAGAGAGAGAGAGAGAGAGAGAGAGAGAGAGAGAGTAGTAGTAGTAGTAGTTGTTGTTGTTGTTGTTGTTGTTGTTATAGTAATAGCCTCAGGTTCATCCGTAACGTGAACCCAGTGGACTGCAGGCTGAAGCTGCTCCGTCTCCTTCACTCCACCATCCTCCTTTCGGGAAATAAAGACAGTAAAGACAGCAACAGCCAGTAAAGACAGCAACAGCCAATAAAGACAGCAACAGCCAATAAAGACAGCAACAGCCAGTAAAGACAGCAACAGCCAATAAAGACAGCAACAGCCAATAAAGACAGCGACAGCCAGTAAAGACAGCAACAGCCAATAAAGACAGCAACAGCCAGTAAAGACAGCAACAGTCAATAATAGACAGACATAACAGCCAATAAAGACAGCAATAGCCAATAAAGACAGCAACAGCCAATAAAGACAGCAACAGCCAATAAAGACAGCAACAGCCAATAAAGACAGCAACAGCCAATAAAGACAGCAACAGCCAGTAAAGACAGCAACAGCCAATAAAGACAGCAACAGCCAATAAAGACAGCAACAGCCAATAAAGACAGCAACAGCCAGTATAGACAGCAACAGCCAATAAAGACAGGAAGGCAACACCAGGATTTACTTTACAGGGGGTTGGAGTCTCTCTCAGCTCAGTATAATCGTCTGACCCTGCCTAAGGAGTTATTCAAGACGGTTTATGCCTTCTTGTGGGTAGGCAGGTGGCTTAGGCAGGCTGGGAGGTAGGCAGGGGTAAGGCAGGATTGGAGACAGTCAGGCAGGGGTGAGACAAGTAGGTATGTAGGAGGGAAGTAGGTACGAGGGAGGGAAGGAAGTGGGAGGGAAGAACAAGGTAGGTAAGTAGAGGGAGGAAGGCAGGGAGGGGTAGGGCAAGCAGGTAGGCAGACAAGGAGAGGGGTCAAGCAGGTAGGTAGGTAGGTGGGCAGGTAAGGGAAGGGGTTAGGCAGGGAGGCAGGGGGGGTATGGTAAGGCAGGCAGTGTATATAACTCCATGCCTGCGTCTCTGCCTGCACAGTCAGCCTCACCCCTGCCTGACACCCCACCACCATGCCTCTGCTGCCTCTCCTCATCGCCAGCCTCCTCGTCGCTACGGCAGGTGCTCAGGTAAGTTCATTCATACCTTACATTATACAGATCTTTAATTTCAACTTTTCCCTTTTCGTTTTAATTATACTTTTATATATGGAAGTGTTTGGATGCTTTTTTTAATTCATTTGCTTTTCCTTCCTCTTTTCTTCATCTGTATAAACACACACACACACACACACACACTCACACATACATATATACACACACCCACATACACACACACACACACACACACACACACACACACACACACACACACATAACCCCCTCAGACACACACACACAAATTGCCATCACTCCAAACTGAGGGGCTGATCCGACTAGTAACCAAGGAGACTCAAAGTTCATTGATTTTCACTTAACCTCCTGTTCCGTCAGATGAAATCAAAGAAACTAAAACGATCAAGATAGATAAAAAAGATAGATAAAAAGACAGGTAAAAAGACAGGTAAAAAGACAGGTAAAAGACAGGTAAAGAGATAGGTAAAAAGACAGGTAAAAAGATGGGTAAAAAGACAGGTAAAAAGATAGGTAAAAGACAGGTAAAAAGACAGGTAAAAAGATAGGTAAAAAGATAGGTAAAAAGACAGGCAAAAAGACAGGTAAAAAGATAGGTAAATGACAGGCAAAAAGACAGGAAAAAAGACAGGTAAAAAGATAGGTAAAAAGACAGGTAAAAAGATAGGTAAAAAGACAGGTAAAAAGATAGGTAAAAAGACAGGTAAAAAGATAGGTAAAAGACAGGTAAAAAGACATGTAAAAAGATAGGTAAAAAGATAGGTAAAAGACAGATAAAAGACAGGTAAAAAGACAGGTAAAAAGACAGGTAAAAAGATAGGTAAAAAGATAGGTAAAAAGACAGGCAAAAAGACAGGTAAAAAGATAGGTAAATTACAGGCAAAAAGACAGGTAAAAAGATAGGTAAAAAGACAGGTAAAAAGATAGGTAAAAAGACAGGTAAAAATATAGGTAAAAAGACAGGTAAAAATATAGGTAAAAAGATAGGTACCCGTAGAGATAAAAAAAAAAATAGATAGGTTAAAAAAAGATAATGAGATAGACTTTTAAAAACACTTATATATTCTTTTCATTTTGCCTTGGCGTAAAAGTTCCCTCCCTCCGTCTTGAATGCTGAGCTGTATAGATTAATCCTGGAACAATAGATTAATCCTGGAACAATAGCTTAATCCTAGAACAATAGCTTAATCCTGGAACAATAGCTTAATCCTGGAACAATAGCTTAATCCTGGAACAATAGATTAACCCTGGAACATTAGATTAATCCTGGAACAACAGCTTAATCCTGGAACAATAGATTAATCCTGGAACAATAGATTAATCCTGGAACATTAGATTAATCCTGGAACAATAGATTAATCCTGGAACAGATTAATCCTGGAACAATAGCTTAATCCTGGAACAGATTAATCCTGGAACAATAGCTTAATCCTAGAACAGATTAATCCTGGAACAACAGATTAATAACAGTAGATTAATCCTGGAACAATTTGCTAGTCACGAAGAAGTGCTATGGTTGCTGAGGAGGAGTAGTGTCTTATTATGCTTCTGGGCTACGTGAAATAAGCTCCAAAAGGACGAAAATCTTGGCCAAGTTAAAATGAACAACCTGTAGTGAGAGTTAAGGTAATATTGAGCCTAAATTTTCCTGATTAGTAAGTCAGGTGTAAGTTATATAGTCCTTTCCCTTAACCTGGCTCATTTCCCATCCTCTGCTTCCTGTTTACTCCCTCCACCTCCATTCTAACAGTATTTTAACAGTCTAATACCCTTCTATCACTTCCCCTAACACGCTTCTGCCTTCCCTCTAACAGCCTGCTACTCTTACAACAACTCTGAACAGCTTCCATCCTTCCAACAATTGCCAGCAGTCTTCCACCGTCCCAATTGTCAATCTAACTTGCTTCCACACTCCTTTCAACAGCCTTCCAACCTTCCAACAATTTTCAACAGCCTTCCACCCTTCCAGCAGTCAATCTAACATGCATCCACTCTCCTTTTAACAGCCTTCCACCCTTCCAACACAATTTCCAACAGCCTTCCACCCTTCCAAGCAGTCTCTTAACATCCATCCACCTTTCCACTAATCTCTAACAATTCTTCAAACCTCCCACATTGTCCTTCTAACAGTGCTTTGGGCTCAGTCCAACATCCATTCACCCACTCCAACAGTTCTCTTGGCTAAATCTAACACTCATCCACCCTATCTAACAGTCTTCTAACATCCTTCTAACATGCATCCACTCCTTCAAAAGTACACGATCAACTACAGCTAAAACTAACATCCTTCCACCTCATTTACCTCTTCCACCCTATCTAACACTCCCGTAACATCCCTCCACCCTATCTAACAGTCCTCTAACATCCTTCCACCCTATCTAACAGCCCCCTAACATCCTTCCACCCTATCTTACAGTCATCCACCTTATCTAACACCCCCTACGTCGACCCACCCTATCTAACACTCTTCTATTATCCTTCTACTCTACTTAACAGGCTTCTAACATCCTTCCACCCTATCTAACAGTCTTCCATCCTATCTAACCCTTCTAGAAGTACGTCATCTACTACGAGATAGAGGATGGAGAAGTTTCCGCCCAAGCTGCCACGGTGGACGAGTCCGCACAAACCATCTGTGTTGACATCACAGGCACGGAAACTGTGAATGATGCGAAAAGACTGGAGGACTATGAGACGGTGAGTGTGTGTGTGTGTGTGTGTGTGTGTGTGTGTGTGTGTGTGAGAGAGAGAGAGAGAGAGAGAGAGAGAGAGAGAGGGAGAGAGAGAGAGGTGAACACACACTAACAGTTCTCCATCTTCGCCTTCAACACTACAGGGTTTTGCAGCCACCATAGTTGATGGTCAGGAGGCGTGTTATATAACAGGCTTGCAGAACACCCTGGAAGAACAGGTCGCCTTTTTGGAGAACAACAACGGCTCTACGCTTCCCGCCGAGACCGGGGAACAAGCTTTGGCCGTTGATCTTGAGAACCCAGAAGAGGTGATTGGCGAGCGCTTAACCGAGTTTTGCGGAGACCGTCAGATACTGCAGTTGGTCCAGAGTGAGGAGCGTGACGTTGATGACGGTGAAGGTGAAGGCGTTAACAGGCAGGTCTCAGTGACCATTACGAAGTGCTTCTTCATTTGTTTCATTCCCAAATGCTTCTCCACCACCCTCGTCATTCCCACCGGAGTCCTGCCTATCTTCACCTTCCTGTTTGGCTAAGCACTCTCTACTCTTAAACTCTCGCTCTCTCTCTTGATTCACCGTCCTTGCTCTTTTTTCTCTATTCCCTGAGAGAAAGGAAATAGAGAGAGAAAGAGGGCAAGGATCATGAGTCTCTCTTCAGTCACGTTCCTTGTTCCCTCTCTCTCTCTCTCTCTCTCTCTCTCTCTCTCTCTCTCTCTCTCTCTCTCTCTCTCTCTCTCTCTCTCTCTCTTTATTTCTACTACTATGTGTACTCTATCTAGTCTTTAAATACTGGTATCCATCTATTTACCTATCTATCTCTCTACCTACCTATATCTATCAGTATATCAATCCACTTATCTATCTATCTATCCATCAATCTACCTACCTACCTACCTACCTACCTATCTATCTATCTATCTACGGCAGCAAGAGACCCACCGATCACCGACTGGCCGACACTACAAACCTCACCTAATCAGCCATTGTACCCGCGTTGTAAAGCCTCAATGATGTACACTGTATTTTTGTAAGTAAAAATTATTGCAAATGTCTATAGTGTGTTTACCCTAACCTGACAAAAAGATCCCCAACCCCTTTCAGCTCAGTTGGTGGCCAGGTGTAGTCAGATTGGAGGGCTGAGTCTGCATTCACGTAGACTATACTCTTTTCACTCTAACTTGGCCTAAAATTGTCATACCTTCAAATCCTCAGTTGCTACAATGGATTAACACTAGAATATGATGCTAGTCACGAAGAAGTGCTAGGGAAAGGATGTAGAACTTGCCATACCTTCAAGTGCTCAGCTGCGACAATGGATTAACACTAGTCACGAAGAAGTGCCATGGGAAAGGATGTTGAGCCGTAGCATTGCCTTGTTCTGCCACTGAGCTACGTGAAATAAGCTGCAAAGGGACGAAGATCTCCAAATTCAAATAGTAACCAAGGAGACTCGTTCCTACCTCACAACTATGAATTTCCCGCCACCACGACTTAATATTAAAGATGTAGGAGTGACTCAGTTCCATCAGGTGAGAGCAGACTGACTATAGATGGTGACTCGGAGATGGAGTGAGAGGATGAGTGAAGATTGGTAAAGAGAGGAAGGGGGGTAACAGGGATGAAGAGAGAGAGAGAGAGAGAGAGAGAGAGAGAGAGAGGATGACTGGGGAAAGGAAGGAGAGGAAGGAGGGAAAGAATTATATGGGACAGAGGGAAGGAGGGAGGGAGGGAGAGACGAAAGTATATGAAGAGAGAAATGGAAGAGAAAGAGAAGACGAGAGAAGGGAGTGTAGGGGGTAGAGGTGGGAAGGACAGAGAAGAGAAGAGAAGGGGGGAAAAGGCAATGGAGAAAATGGGGTGTAGGTAAAAGGTAGGAAGGGAGTGAAGAGAGAGAGAGAGAGAAGGACAGGGGAAGGAGGGAGTGAAGTAATGGGGAGGGAGGAAGGAAGGGAGGGAGGGAGGGAGGGAGAGAGATATAATGTATGGGGATATAGGGGTACCATCCAGCCTAGGCGTATATATAGGCCTGGACTTCAGAGCTACCGTGCACTACCAGCCTGCCTCTCCCATACCACCATCCCTGTCTCACCAACCACCATGCTGCCTTACCTCATCCTTGCCTCACTCCTCGCCCTGGTACAAGCCGGCACGCAGGTACGGTAGACGAAAAGAAAGGCGCTAAAATATCTGATGGTACACTACACGGCAAAAGTTATCTACATACTTCGCCTCTCTTCTGCTTGTCACTTTCCTCTGCTGGCTAATATTTCTGAGAGAGGCTTGGTATGTTTCTCTGCCCTAGTATTTCACCTCTTCTACTAGTCACTTTCCTCTGCTGACTAATATTCCCAAGCTGAGAGAGGCTTGGTATGTTTCTCTGGCCTAATATTTCACCTCATCTACTTGTCACTTTCCTCTGCTGGCTAATATTCCTGAGAGAGGCTTGGTATGTTTCTCTGCCCTAATATTTCACCTCTTCTACTAGTCACTTTCCTCTGCTGACTAATATTCCCAAGCTGAGAGAGGCTTGGTATGTTTCTCTGCCCTAATATTTCACCTCTTCTACTTGTCACTTTCCCCTGCTGGCTAATATTCCTAAGCCGAGAGAGGCTTGGTATGTTTCTCTGCCCTAATATTTCACCTCTTCTACTTGTCACTTTCCTCTGCTGGCTAATATTCCTAAACTGAGAGAGGCTTGGTATGTTTCTCTGGCCTAATATTTCACCTCTTCTACTTGTCACTTTCCTCTGCTGGCTAATATTCCTAAACTGAGAGAGGCTTGGTATGTTTCTCTGGCCTAATATTTCACCTCATCTACTAGTCACTTTCCTCTGCTGGCTAATATTCCTAAGCTGAGAGAGGCTTGGTATGTTTCTCTGCCCTAATATTTCACCTCTTCTACTTGTCACTTTCCTCTGCTGGCTAATATTCCTAAGCTGAGAGAGGCTTGGTATGTTTCTCTGGCCTAATATTTCACCTCTTCTACTTGTCACTTTCCTCTGCTGGCTAATATTCCTAAGCTGAGAGAGGCTTGGTATGTTTCTCTGCACACAGATGATTCTATTGATATGATGCGTTAGGGAGGAAACTTTTAATATGAAATACAGCCTGTAATACTGGGTCCAACTTTCTTCCCTGTCGGTCCTGTCTTCATGAAAGTTTCTCTCACACTTTCGAATGAGCTGTGGCAATGAAAGATAAAACAAGAGATATATTTATGAGTATGAGAAGGAAGAACATGCTGACGCTCGAGGAATAAATGAAAAAAAAAAAAATCTAAGCTGCTTTGCCCATTTCAGCTCACTACGACTCAACCCATTTCAGCATCACTCTAACGCTAATCTTTATCCTGAAGTCCAATTAATTCTACTTCAGTTGGTTCTAATCCTACTTTGTGCCCGAAGAAAAAAAAAAAAAAAAAATCCTGGTCAAATGAGCTATAAATCCACTAACACGCCCCAATTTCAATTCCATTCAACCCATTTCAGCCCTCTATAATCCCCTCCCAACCCCATTTCAATCCATTCTAACCCCACTTTATGTCAATCTAACCCAATTTCAACCCATTCCAACCCAATTCCAATCCATTTCAACTCAATTTAACTCCATTTCAAGTCAGTTTAACCCCTTTTAACCCATTTCAGTCCCATTTAACCCATTTCAGCCCCATTTCAACCTAATATAACCCCATTTCAACCCAATGAAACCCCATTTCGACCCATTCTAACCCAATTTCAACCCATTCTAGCTCCAACCCATTCCACCCCATTCCAACCCATTCCGTCCTCATTTCAACCCAATATAACCCCATTCCAACCCATTATAACCCCTTTTCAACCCAATACAACCCCATTTCAACCCTTTACAACCCCATTTCAAGCGATTCTAACCC
>NC_136988.1:17490518-17493018 GCF_032717465.1 Coenobita brevimanus
CACTCACCTGAACTACTCACCACACTCAGGTAACTCCATCCTGCCTACCTGCTTCCTATCGTTCCTGCCTACCTGCTTGCTATCTTCCTGCCTACCTCCTTGCTATCTATCCTTCCTGCCTACCTCCTTGCTATCCTTTCTGCCTACCTGCTTGCTATCTTCCTGCCTACCTCCTTGCTATTCTTCCTGCCTACCTGCTATCTATCTTTCCTGCCTACCTCCTTGCTATCATTCCTGCCTATATCCTTGTTATACTTCCTGCCTACCTGCTTGCTATCCTTCCTGCATACCTGCTTGCTATCTATCCTTCCTGCCTACCTATTTGCTATCCTTCTTCCTGCCTACCTGCTTGCTATCCTTCTTCCTGCCTACCTGCTTGCTATCCTTCTTCCTGCCTACCTGCTTGCTATACTTCCTGCCTACCTGCTTGCTATCTATCCTTCCTGCCTACCTGCTTGCTATTCTTCCTGCCTACCTGCTATCTATCCTTCCTGCCTACCTCCTTGCTGTCCTTCCTGCCTACCTGCTTGCTGTCCTTCCTGCCTACCTGCTTGCTATTCTTCCTGCCTACCTGCTTGCTATCCTTCCTGCCTACCTGCTTGCTATCCTTCCTGCCTACCTGCTTGCTATCCTTCCTGCCTACCTGCTTGCTATCCTTCCTGCCTACCTGCTTGCTATCCTTCCTGCCTACCTGCTTGCTGTCCTTCCTGCCTACCTCCTTGCTGTCCTTCCTGCCTACCTGCTTGCTGTCCTTCCTGCCTACCTGCTTGCTATTCTTCCTGCCTACCTGCTTGCTATCCTTCCTGCCTACCTGCTTGCTATCCTTCCTGCCTACCTGCTTGCTATCCTTCCTGCCTACCTGCTTGCTATTCTTCCTGCCTACCTGCTTGCTATCCTTCCTGCCTACCTGCTTGCTATCCTTCCTGCCTACCTGCTTGCTGTCCTTCCTGCCTACCTGCTTGCTATTCTTCCTGCCTACCTGCTTGCTATTTTTCCTGCCTACCTCCTTGCTATTCTTCCTGCCTACCTGCTTGCTATCCTTCCTGCCTACCTGCTTGCTATCCATCCTGCCTACCTCCTTGCTATCCTTCCTGCCTACCTGCTTGCTATCCATCTTGCCTACCTGCTTGCTATCCTTCCTGCCTACCTGCTTGCTATCCATCCTGCCTACCTGCTTGCTATCCTTCCTGCCTACCTGCTTGCTATCCTTCCTGCCTACCTGCTTGCTATCCTTCCTGCCTACCTGCTTGCTATCCTTCCTGCCTACCTCCTTGCTATCTATCCTTCCTGCCTACCTGCTTGCTATCCTTCCTGCCTACCTGCTTGCTATCCTTCCTGCCTACCTGCTTGCTATCTATCCTTCCTGCCTACCTGCTTGCTATCTATCCTTCCTGCCTACCTGCTTGCTATCTATCCTTCCTGCCTACCTGCTTGCTGTCCTTCCTGCCTACCTCCTTGCTATCTATCCTTCCTGCCTACCTGCTTGCTCTCTATCCTTCCTGCCTACCTGCTTGCTATCTATCCTTCCTGCCTACCTCCTTGCTGTCCTTCCTGCCTACCTCCTTGCTATCTATCCTTCCTGCCTACCTGCTTGCTATCTATCCTTCCTGCCTACCTGCTTGCTATCTATCCATCCTGCCTACCTGCTTGCTATCCTTCCTGCCTACCTGCTTGCTATCCATCCTGCCTACCTGCTTGCTATCCATCCTGCCTACCTGCTTGCTATCCTTCCTGCCTACCTCCTTGCTATACTTCCTGCCTACCTGTTTGCTATCCTTCCTGCCTACCTGCTTCCTATACTTCTTTCACCTTAACTTGGCCTAAATCTTTTTCACTTCCAATTTCTCATAGTTCAGTGGCAGAAGATAATGTTACGGCTTTACGTCCTTTCTTCGTGACTAGCATCGTATTCTAGTGTCATATTCATTGTTACAACTCGGTATTCAAGATGGACAGACGGCAATTTTAAGCCAGGTTAGAGTGAAAAGAGTATAGTTTATAGCGTTAGATTAATACCTCTCTCTCTCTCTCTCTCTCTCTCTCTCTCTCTCTCTCTCTCTCTCTCTCTCTCTCTATCTATCTATCTATCTATCTATCTATCTATCTATCATTCTATCTATCTATCATTCTATCTATCTGTGTGTGTGTGAAGAGTATTTCTCTCTCTCTCTCTCTCTCTCTCTCTCTCTCTCTCTCTCTCTCTCTCTCTCTCTCTCTCTATCTATCTATCTATCTATCTATCTATCTATGTGTGTGTGTGAACAGTATTTCTCTCTCTCTCTCTGTCTATCTATCTATCTATCTATCTATCTATCTGTGTGTGTGTGTGAAGAGTATTTCTCTCTCTCTCTCTCTCTCTCTCTCTCTCTCTCCCCTGCTCTTACACTCCCATTATTAATAAACGAAATCACAAAATCATATATTAACATCCAGTGTGTCTGTGTAACTCTCCTCCGTATGGTCTGTGTGTCTATGTAACTCTCCCTGGCAGATGGCGGTT
>NC_136988.1:17498018-17505518 GCF_032717465.1 Coenobita brevimanus
CTCTCTCTCTCTCTCTCTCTCCTGTCTGTGTATATATGGGGGAAGCAGCCTAGGTATATAGATAGATATAGATAGATAGATAGATAGATATTCTATTTATTTATTTTTATTATTATTATTATTATTATTATATTTTTCTTTGCTGACATAATGGAACTGCATAAGAACAGTATTATGTAATTCAAAGTTACCTTCATGTTAATATTTAGGTATTTCTATAAAAATAACAAAACACGATACCAAACATGTTTGTAGGAAGAAGATACTGCAGCCTTTGTAACAACAGAAACTCCATACGAAAAATGAAATAACCTGTGACAGAACGAATGTGAAGGTTTTTCTTTGTGACATCTCAGTTATACAGTGATACTAATAGAAAAATATTTCCTTTATAAGACTTAATGGATGTACCACAGCAACAGAAACAAAATATTGTTCTGTGTGAAATATACTGTGGTCTCTCGTTCACAGCAATAAAACGGAAAGATTTTATACCCAATCTACCATGCAAGTAAAAACAGTTTTCATATGGTTACATGCATATTTCATAGAACCAAAAGAGTGCTTTATATTACTGTTTATATAACAGTCATCCAGAAATTAAAGCCAGAACTACAGTTTCCAAATAGGCCAAGAAGTTACTGGCCAGAACATTATCATACCTGTCTATCATAGAGTCATTATTTATTAATGTCAAACAATAAAAAGTATTCTAAATTGATATTGTTTTAAAGAAATGTGAATGTGTCTGCTTACCCTAATTCTATATTTATACCCCCAAATTTGCCCAATTACCCTAAAGAAAACATTACCCCAAACCTTACCCCAACATAGGATTGATTACCCTAAAATAAGGTAATTACCCTAAAAGTGGAAGCACTGGCTCTGTCACCCTATGTGTTTGTTCGGGCATGGGTAGGATTGCCATATATAATGCTAAATCTGCTCTAAAAATCGCTAATGTCGCTAAATACTTATAACCCTAGAATTTCTTGTAACTGAAAGAGCCTATGATTTAACAGCTTCTGAATTACTGAAACTTGTAGAAACCAACAGAAATTTTAAGTCTCTTGCAGTTAGACGCTAGAAATTGGAGCTTAATGGAGGTAAATATCCACATCTAACGAGAAAAAAAAAAAGCGCTTAATTGGCAACACTAAGGAAGATGTCGGCGGAATGAAACCACCCTGTTCTTTGCTATCAGGCTGCCTTTCTCCAACTCACACCTCTCCACCTCAACCTCCCCTATCATCCTCGGTTTTCCCCTCCTTCCCACCCCCACTCCCTTCTCATCACTCAAACACTCCACGTCAGTCTCATTCTGCAGTCTCTCAGCATGATCAATTTCAGTACCTCTCCTAATAACTGGTGGTAGCTCAAAATGATAATAAACAAATAACGTCCTTGGGCTTGAAAGGCTGGGCGGTGGGAGTAGGAAATGAATATAAGATGCAGTTTACACATACTGAAAATACAAGGCCGTCCCCGCAACACATTAGATGAAGGGCGTTATATAAGCACCACGTCCCTGTGTATAAGGAGGGATAAAAGGGGGTACGGTAAGTCTGTCCACACTAGGATGAATAAGGGTATGGTAAGGTTGTTTACATTCCTCTTTGTCTTTCCTGGGAGAACATAATGGCAAGTTGATTGTGTATTTGTGATCGTTGTTGGCCTAAAATACCTCGCCTTACCTAACCTGTCCTTACCTACCCTACCCACATCCAGCACAGGTTATTTCAACTCACACAGTCTATATCAAACCCAACCTAACCCAGCCTAACCTAACCTAACCTAACCCAACCTAAACTAACCTAAAACAACCTAACTTAAACTAACCCAACCCAACTTAACCCCACCCAACCTAACCTAACCTAACCCAACCCAACCTAATCCAACCCAACCTAACTCAACATAACCTAACCTAACCTAACCCAACCTAACCTAATCCAACCTAACCTAACCCAACCCAACCTAACCTAACCCAACCTAACCTAACCCAACCTAACCCAACCCAACCTAACCCAACCCAACCTAACCCAACCCAACCTAACCCAACCTAACCCAACCCAACCTAACCCAACCCAACCCAACCTAACCCAACCCAACCCAACCTAACCTAACCCAACCTAACCAAACCTAACCTAATCCAACCTAACCCAATCTAACCAAACCCAACCTAACCTAACATAAACTAACCTAAGCCAATCTAATCTAGGTCTACGGGTGCTGCACTGCTTCTCTCTAACATCTAACTGGAGGCGCGTCACAGCACACAGCAATGCCGAGACACACCTGCAAACCCTCAACGGACTAAGGTGGGCTCTCTCTCTCTCTCTCTCTCTCTCTCTCTCTCTCTCTCTCTCTCTCTCTCTCTCTCTCTCTCTCTCTCTCTCTCTCTCTAAATAAATAAATAAATAAATAAATAAATAAATAAATAAATAAAGTGTACTCTTTTTGGCTCGACTTCTCGCTGGGTAAGAAAGCTCCCTAACACCTCTCCCTTACCGACTTATTTTTGGATATGGCAGGTTAACATCTTTAACTACGCTATTTATGCAAAGTATGGCGATTTTGGAATAACTTATGTAATAAAGAAGAGGAATGTAAGTGTAATAAAACAAAATAAATCGCTTAGAAAAAGGTGTTAGGGAGCTTCCTTAACGGTGCTTTCTCCTGCTTATTTCACGTACCACAGTGGTAGACGATAATGTTATGGTTATACAGCCTTTCCATTGCACTTCTTCGTGACTAGCATCAAATTCATTGCTATAACCTAGCATTCAAGATGGAGATGGCTGTTGGAAAGAGAGAGAGAGAGAGAGACGGAGAGACAGACAGACAGCCAGACAGACAGACAGACAGAGACAGAGACAGAGACAGACAGACAGACAGACTGAGAAAGACAGACTGACAGACACAAACACACACACACACACACACACACACACACACACACACACACACACACACAGGGGGGGGAAACATTACCATCTCCATCTTCTGTAACACGAGATTAACCCTAGAATATGGTGCTAGTCACGAAGAAGTGCAATGGAAAGCATGCTGGGCCGTAGCAGTGTCTTATTCCGCCACGGAGCTACGGGAAATAAGATGCAAGCGGACGAAAATCTGGGCCAAGTTAAGGTGAAAGGATTATAGTGATATTGAAGGTGTGGTGTAGGTGTACTGTATTATTATTATTATTATTATTATTATTATTATTATTATTATTATTATTATTATCATTATTTTTGTCTCTTACTCCCCAAGACACAAACAGCCCTTCTACGTGCATACACCCTCACATATCACCACCTTGGCGCCAACACCCACCGTCCACACCAATACACACCACAGCTCTCTCATTTGGGACTGGTACGTTGATATTAACGGGGGTGTTATCATTACATGCCACCACTTTGGCTCTAACACCCACCGTCCATATTGAATCCACGCTAGAGCTGTTTCCTGTGTTATGCATTCGTGTTCTATTCCTGTTTGTGTTCTCCCTGTTTTAGCTATGTGATTTGTTTGTTTGTTTTTCTGTTGCAGGGTGTTCAGTATGGCGTGGGTTATTGTTGCACATCGGTATATGCTCATGCTTATCTCTACGGCCAACCCTAAGGACATTCTCAAGGTGTGTGTGTGTGTGTGTGTGTGTGTGTGTGTGTGTGTGTGTGTGTGTGTGTGTGTGTGTGTGTGTGTGTGTGTGTGTGTGTGTGTGTGTGTGTGTGTGTGAGAGAGAGAGAGAGAGAGAGAGAGAGTTTTGGCCATTACATTTGTCCAATAATAAGGATTTATATAAGTGTTCGTCTGCCTAGTAAATATTCACTATAAATCTGACTATACGCCATACAAGTACACCAGTAAATAAATAAATAAATAAAATAAATAAATAAATAGGAAAAAAGAGAGAGGAGATTAGCAAATGGTAAAAATATATTGCCTCGTTTCTCCTTCCCGCTAATCTTCTTCTTCCGCACGCCATCCCGCCCCAGCACCAAGCCAACCCGTGGTACTGGTGGGTGTTCAACGCCTACCCTTCTGTGGACACCTTCCTCTTCTCCTCGGCCTTCCTCACCGCCCTTCTCCTGCACCAACGCATCAACCAGTACTCCTTCGTCGCCTTCTGCATCAAGCGCTATCTCAGGTCCGTCCAGTTATTTAAAAACCAAACGAATACCAATTATTTTCTTTTTCGATTTTCCTCTCCCTCATCAAACCAAACCTCACTCAACCTTACCTAACCTAACCTAACCTAACCAAGCCTAACTTACCTTAACCTAACCTAGCCTATCTGAATGGATGGATGAAGAAACAATAACATATATAAGTCAATTCTGCACATGCAGCACAACCCATCTGTCCCTAAAAAGCCCACTTATCCCTAAATTATGCCTAAAATTTCCCTCATAATCCCTCTCCAGGCTGCTTCCCGCCCTCGGCTACGTGTTATGGGGGTGCCTGAGTGTCCTTCCCGCCCTGGGTTCAGGACCGGTGTGGGAAAGCAGTTATGGTGCTATGTTTGCCAGGCCCTGCTCCACGCCGCAAGCAGTATGGCCCACCCTCATGCTCGTGGCCAACTTGTGGAAAGGTGGCGAGATGGTGAGTGTGTGTGTGAGGGAGAGGGTTGTCTGAGCGGGGGATGAGAAGGAAGGGGGTTGTGTGTGTGGGGGGAGGGAGGGGGGTTTTTGTGTGCGTGTGTGTGTAGAGTGGCAATTGTACGGTACCAAATAACACCCCGTCTGCTGCCACCTAACCTAACTCAATCCAGTCTAACCCAACCCATCTAATAAGATCAATACATCAGTTTTAAGCCAGTCCAACCATACTTAATCTAACCTAACTGAACACAGCCTTACCCAATCTCACTCTGTTCAACAACCAGTTCAGCTGACACCAAACCTAACTAACCTAACTTACCTCTGCAGCGTAGGGGACATCTATGGTCTGTGTGTGGAGTGTCAATTATACCTTCTAATATGCCTACTGCTACTACCTTACCTACCTAAACCCAACCTAACTTACCTAAACCCTACCTAAACCCAACCCAAACTAAACCCAACCTAACCTATGTAAACCCAACCTCACCTATCTAAACCCAACCCAACCTAATTAATAACATTGCAGTGTATGGGGCATCTATGGTCGGTGTGCGTGGAGTGGCAGTTGTACCTGCTCACCCCACTACTGCTTCTGCCGCTGTACCGTCGCCCCTGCTCACGGTACCGCTGGATCCCTGTGGTACTGTGCATGCTACTGGCTCTACTGATACCCACATACTTCACCCTGGCTTATGATCTACCGCCCACGCCAGCACTTGGAAATACTAATAATACAAGGTTATAAGTGTGTGTGTGTGTGTGTGTGTGTGTGTGTGTGTGTGTGTGTGTGTGTGTGTGTGTGTGTGTGTGTGTGTGTAAAAAACTCTAGAGGCAGAAAAATATCAGAAAATCGCCAGGCATTTCATTGATTTCGTGGTATTTCATTTATCCCTTCGTTAATAAAGGCTGAATTTAATTATTTGTGGGTAGCAAGACTGAATGAAGTAGTGATAGTAGCAGTAGTAATAGTAGTAATAGTAGTAGTAGTAGCAGTAGAGTTGTAGAAGGAGTAGTAGTAGCAGTAGTAGTAGTAGTGAGGGGAGGGGAAGGAGGAGAAGAGAAGTTTTGCAGTTGTACTTGTGGTGGTGGTGGTGGTAGTAGTAGTAGTAGTAGTAACAGTAGTAGTAGTAGTAGTGACTCCAGGCTCATCTGAACGTGAACCCAGTGAACTGCAGGCTGAAGTTGCCTTCCACCTGCAGTCCACCATCCACTTTTCGGGTAACAGTAGAGAGAAAGAGAGAGAAAGAAAGAGAGAGATGAGGGAAGCTTGTATAACCACACAGATCCCCCGCTTAGTTATATCAATGCCACCACATGAAGGCGTCTCTCGCACCCAAATCGTACCCAGTGATTCGAATAATGTACTGTGCTATGTAACCCTGTGCTGTGTCCATTACAGGCTGTACTACGAGATGTACTATGTAATGCCTTGGTGCCGGGCTGGTCCTTACATCGTGGGGCTCATGACTGCTATTCTCTGCTGTCATTTGTACCAGCACGATTTGTTTCTGACACAGGCAAGTACTGTGCACAGATAGATAGAAAGATAGATAGAATAGTTAGATAGATAAAGATACACGGACAAACAAGCAGATAGATAGACAGATGGATAGACAGATAGATAGATAGATATAGATACAGGCAGACGGAGACACAGATAGATGGATAGAGAGCTTTAGATAAACAGAGACAGACAGACAGACAGACAGACAGACAGGCAGGCAGATAGAAAGAGATGCATAGAGAGATAGACAGAGAGATAGAGAGATAGATATACAGACAGACAGACAGGCAGAAAGAGATAGATTGAATGATACATAGATAGATAGATTAGAGAGATAGTAGATAGGTGGGTAGATATTCCACAACACCTTAGTATGTTTCACCTCACTATATTCTACACCACACCACACCACACCACACTATACCAAACCACACCACACCACATCACACAACACTACACCACACTACGCCACACCACACCACACCACACCACACCACACCACACCACATCACACCACACCACACCACACCATACCACACTACACCACACCATACACAGTGGGCATTCTGACTTGTAATTTGTCATCTTTATTACAGGGTTCGTGTCTCACTCAGGTACTGTTACACTACACTTCACTACACCACACTATACTTAATTACACTGCTCTACACTTCCACTACACTTCACTACACTGCTCTACACTTCACTACATCGCGCTACACTTCACTACACTGCTCTACACTTCACTGTACTGCCCTACACTTCACTACACCACTACACTTCACTACATTGTTCTACACTTCATTACACACTATGTTTCACTATACTGCCCTACACTTCACCACACTTCTATACACTTCCCTACACTTCACTACACTGCTCTACACTTCACTACACCGCCTTACACTTCACTACACTGCCCTACACTTCACTACACTGCTCTACACTTCACTACACCGCCCTACACATCACTACACTGCCCTACACTTCACTACACCGCCCTACACTTCACTACACTGTCCCTACACTTCACTACACTTCACTACACTGCTCTACACTTCACTACACCGCCCTACACTTCACTACGCTGCCCTACACTTCACTATACTGCCCTACACTTCACTACACTTCACTACACTTCTCTACACTTCCCTACACTTCCCTACACTTCACTACACTTCACTACACTTCACTACACTTCCCTACACAACCATACCACAATAAACACTATACCACATGCTTCATCACTACCACACACGCATCAAAACGAGACAGACAGACAGATAGATATACTTCTAGATATAGATAGATAGATAGATAGATAGACAGAAATAGACACAGATGGACAGACAGACGGGCACAGATATAGATAGATAGATAGATAGATAG
>NC_136988.1:17510518-17515518 GCF_032717465.1 Coenobita brevimanus
TTCCTTGATCTAGTTTATTTATTTATTTATTCATTTATTCATTTATTAGTTTATTTATTAGATACAATATATCTGTCACTACTATACTGTAACCTTTTTAGTTCAACCTGGCCTAAAATTACCATCTCTTCATCTTCAATGTTCAGTTGTAACAGGAAATTAACACTTAAATATGATGCTAGTCACGAAGAAGTGGAAAAGGCTGTCAAGAGGTAACGCAGTCTTATTCCAAACTAAGCTACTGACCTAAGCTGCAAAAGGGCTACCGGTAGAATCTGGGTCAAGTTAAGGTGAATGGAGTTTTGCAAAATGATGTTCTGGTCAAGTGCCCTGTGGTAATATAATGTGTGGGGTATAACGCGTTTGATTTAACCACGACTCTCTCTCTCTCTCTCTCTCTCTCTCTCTCTCTCTCTCTCTCTCTCTCTCTCTCTCTCTGTGTGTCTATGTACCTGTCTATGTATCTGTCTGTCTATCTATTCATCTGTCAATCTATCTGTTCATCTATCCATCCATCTGTAACACACACACCACACAACACACACAGGCTTCAGGACACACGCCACATCATCTCAGATACATCCCACTCTCGCCACCCCAGCACCACCAGGCGTCCTGTCTGTGGCATCTGTGTATCTGTGTGCACGGCAAGCCAGGCAAGACGTGCTGCTGATACGCCAACGGTGATGCAGACAGTGGTTCGGGGGTATGCTCTCTACGCAGGAACTATGTGACTGTCTGTCTCACTAACCTAAACCAGGTGTGTGTGTGTGTGTGTGTGTGTGTGTGTGTGTGTGTGTGTGTGTGAGAGAGAGAGAGAGAGAGAAAGAGAGAGAGAGACGCTCAAAACATAACACTCGCTCTCGCTTCTCAAGTCGCTGGTGTAATAACATCAAGGATAATGCCAACGTTTAATAGGTACAAAAAAAAAATCGCTCAGGAGACGCGCTACGAAATCAAAATAAGCTACTAAGGAGTCGCGCTATAAAAATTTTCAAAGCGACTTTAAATACGCCAGTCGCCCCCTCAGTGCCGTCAGTGTACCGCCAGCTGGCACTGTGAGAGGGTGTGTGTTCGTGGTGCTCTCCCTGCCTACCACACACTGCTTGATCGACGTTACACTTTACTTCAGGTATGTGTATGTGCATTTCCCTCCACAGCTGTCATCATTCTCAGCTTTGTGTGTGTGTGTGTGTGTGTGTGTGTGTGTGTGTGTGTGTGTGTGTGTGTGTGTGTGTGTGTGTGTGTGTGTGTGTGTGTGTGTGTGTGTGTGTGTGTGTGTGTGTGTGTGTGTGTGTGTGTGTGTGTGTGTGTGTGTGTGTGTGTGTTTCTCTCCACAGCTGTATATCATTCTCTATCTGTGTGTGTGTGTGTGTGTGTGTGTGTGTGTGTGTGTGTGTGTGTGTGTCTCCACACCTGCAGTCATTATCTACTGTGTATGTATGTATGTATATATGTATGTATGTATGTACGTATGTATGTATGTTGGTATGTATGTATGTACGTAGGTAAGTGGACATCTTACGAGTAATTAGCCTCAGGTATTCCAAGGCACACCTGTGTTGATACCGTAAACCACCACTACCATACCACTACTACTACTACCACCACAACTACTACTACTACTACTACTACTACTACTTCTGCAATAATCATCATCATCATCATCATCATCATCATCATAACAATAATAATAATAAAGCATTTTTATCACAAAGTACTCGGCTACGACAAATAAAACACAGGTCGTGGCAAGAGGATAAAAAATAAATGAATAAATACATAAATAAATAAATAAATAGGTTGGTAGTGAAGGGATTACAAGGGATTTCATTTAGTCTATCTCTTAAAATTTTCTACCATAAGCGATATAGAACCTGATGGTGTGGTGGTGGTGGTGGTGGTGGTGGTGGTGGTGGTGATAATGATGATGATAATGGTGGTGGTGGTGGTGGTGATGATGGTGGTGGTTGTGGTGGTGGTGGTGGTGGTGTGAGGGGATGGTGGATGGGAGGTTCGCTAATGCTGGTGATAAGAGCACTGATAATGCACCGTCAACACCACATAACACCAAAGTTCATTACACCACATCACACCACACCACACCACACACCGCCAGGAACACCAGATAATGACAACTGTGTGTAATGTATGTGTGTGTAAGTAGTAGTAGTAGTAGTAACTAATAATAGCAGTAGCAGTAGTAGTAGTAGTAGTAGTAGTAGCAGCAGCAGCAGCAGCAGTAGTAGTAGTAGTAGTAGTAGTAAAAATAATCACACTACACCAGAGGTCAGCAACCCTTGAAGCTAGAAGAGCCATTTATTATTAAGTTTTATAAAAATGTACTGGTCTCGGAGCCGCAATACAAGAAATTGTCTCACAAACAGAAATCTTCAGTACTTCTAAATCTATACAAAACATTGCGGTGATATTGTTCCATCTACTTATATTCACAAAGCGAATCAATATATAATAATGTGTTCTGCAATTTATTCAGTGTGCTTTAATATAGTTATATGATGCCTTAGTTCTGAAAGAATAAATGATTATATGTGAAGCTCCTGCAGCCGCAAATGTGTCTTGAAAGTGCCGCATGCGGCTCAGGAGCAGCCGCAGGTTGCCGACCTCTGCACCGCACCACACCATACAATTTTCGGTGGGGCTGGAAAATGCATTATTAGGTTTTTTTTTATTGATCTGGCTTGGTATTGTTGTCGCTGACGCTTTGTTTTTGGAGAATGTATAAAATTAAGCAGCCCTTCTCTTTACTTTATCCTTGTAGTGGTGTGGTAAGTGTAGTAGTGTAGTAAGTGTAGTAGTGTAGTAAGTGAGGTGTCAGTAGCTTGATGTAAAGGAGTGCTGGACTGGGAGATCTAGTCTTGGCTGTGCTGAGGTCAGTTAAGGTTAAGATACGCTGTCAGATAACGTCAAGAACAGCAGATAGAGACAGCTGTATCTAGAGTGTGTGTGTGTGTGTGTGTGTGTGTGTGTGTTGTGTGTGTGTGTGTGTGTGTGTGTGTGTGTGTGTGTGTGTGTGTGTGTGTGTGTGTGTGTGTGTGTGTGTGTGTGTGTAACCTAACCACACCAGACAACATCAAATCAACCCAACTCAAACCCCAGCTAACCCAACCCACACTAACTTCTAACCAAATCTAGCTTAGCCTCCCTTGACCCCACATGACCTGGCTCGCCCTTTACGCAGATCCCCCATGGCGTATAAGCTGTATTACCTTGACCTCCGCGCCCGTGGTGAGCCCGTACGCTGGCTGCTGAAGGTGCTGGTTCAGGCGTATACTGAAGAGAGGATTTCGGTGTTTACGCAGTGGCCGCAAAGGAAGAAAGGTGAGTGTGTTGTTTAGAGTGTTGGCACGGTGTTGGTAATGAGGTGGAGTGTTGGTAGTTAGTTAGTGGAGTGTTGGTAAATAGATGTGGAGTGTTGGCAATGAGATGTGGAGTGCAAAGGAAGAAAGGTGAGTGTGTTGGTAGAGTGTTGGCACGGTGTTGGTAATGAGGTGGAGTGTTGGTAGTTAGTTAGTGGAGTGTTGGTAAAGAGATGTGGAGTGTTGGTAATGAGATGTGGATTGTTGGTAATGAGATGTGGAGTGTTGGTAATGAGATGTGGAATGTTGGTAATGAGATGTGGAGTGTTGGTAGTAAGATGTGGAGTGTTGGTAATGAGATGGTGGCGTGTTGGTAGTGAGTTGGCAATGAGATGGATGTGTTTACGCAGTGGCCGCAGAGGCAGAAAGGTGGATGAGTTGGTAGAGTGTTGGTAATGAGGTGGAGTGTTGGTAATGTTGGTATACTTGCTGGAGAGGATGGCCGTTGAGGAAGAAAGGTGGGTGTGTTAGCTGAGTGTTGGCACAGTGTTGGCAGTAAATTAGATGCACACAGTAAATGTATGTTGGCAGCCGCAGGACAGGGCTGGCATGTTTACGCAGTGGCGTCATAAGAAGAGAGGTGGGTGTTGGCAGTGTGTTGGCAGAACGTAGATCGGGTGTTGGCAGTGTGTTGGCAGTTCGTATATCGGGTGTTGGCAGTGTGTTGGCAGTACGTAGATAGGGTGTTGGCAGTGTGTTGGCAGTATGTAGAATAAGTGCTAATGGTGTATTGGTAATGTTCAGGGAGTTTATGGTGTATGCTAGTGTTGGCAGTGAGTTGGCAGAATGTGTAGGGATGTATGTTGGTTGCGTGGTGTAAAGTATTTGAGAGAGAGAGAGAGTGTGTTGACAGCCTGCAAAATATATCTCTTCAATGTAAACTTATATAAATAAAAACGTCTGGTTCGAAATACAAAGTCATTCTACGCCGTGGGAAGGACACTGAGGAAGGCAGTTTTGAAGCTGGTCTGTTCAGTTGTATTAATGAATGACAGGCGGTGAGAGTGTGTAGTTAGGCGGGTGCTGCTTGCCTGTAGTAGTAGTAGTAGTAGTAGCAGTAGTAGCAGGAAGAGTAAGAGTTGAGGTGGTGGGGTAGTGCTGTGGTTGTAGCGCAGTGCGGTGAGTGGTATGACGTGTGGGTACTGTGTGGTGCAGGTGTGTGGTGTTTGAGAGGTGGTGTGGTGTGTGGTGTTGTTAATTAAGTAACCAAGGAGCACATGTAACCTCTTTTACCTATCCTAACCTGACTTAACCCCGCCTAATCCAGCCTAACTTGCCTTTCCCTAACCTTACCTACAGTGGCGTAGGAACCAGGAGGGGTGGGGGGGGGCACAGGCCCACCCAATGATATAGCTGGTGGGGGATATATGCTTGGTCCCACCCAATATTTTCACATAAGAATTACATTATCACAGTCTAAAACTTTTTACTGTGACCTAGATAATAGCAACTACTGCCAGTTAATAACATTTATAAAAGAATTTTTTCATTTGAAAGTTCCGCCATACAGCCCTCTGTTCGTTATCATCAGTCATTAAATTTTAAAGCTCTAGTCTATAAGACTGAGCAGAGCAAAAAACGTTATCGAAATATACCGCACTGTACCAGACAAAGGCTGTT
>NC_136988.1:17523018-17551735 GCF_032717465.1 Coenobita brevimanus
ACTTCTCGCCCTAAGAACACTAGCTACTGAGCGGGGTCCTCTTTCGAGACCGGAACTAGAACACATAACAAGAGGAACAGGGCATAAAAACTCGGCAGACCACCCTTACACATATATTGCCTTAATTTGACTTCTTTACAATAAACATACCCGGTACAACTGTGTACAATGCAAGACATAGGGACAGCGTCAGGCTTCAATACAAAACAGTTACTGCACACCATACATACAAATGTAATCACCTTTAGCCACAATGTTCACTAATAGTACACAGGGGCGAGGCACAGGCTATGTAATCTTTTCCTTACAGTCCTAGTGTACCATTCGTTAGTTCCAGACTTAGGTGATTCTCACTGTACATTGAGGGTGCCACTACGGTGAGTATATAGTCACTGCCAGTTCTCAATATATCACCGATATGAATATGCCATGTAACACAGACACCGTCAGTCCTTGTTCTTTATGGTGTCACTGATATTACGCTAGTGGGCTTCTTGGGCTGCTGAACCCTGGGCTTGATCAGAGGTGATGTCCGGGCGTAGGGGGCTGTTTCTCGGGCGTGCTCTCCCGTAGGGGGCACGGGACTACTGCAGGGAGAGTAGTCGCCTGAGTGTGGTCGTGGTCCGGGGTGCAAGGAGGCCGCCTCTGAGTGGGGCCTCGACCTGGTAGGTGGCCCTTGGGACTGGGGCCAAACAAAGCCAGTAGACGTGCCTGCCGCCGTTTGCTTTGGGCGGAGGGTCGTCAGTGGGAAGGACTTGGGAGTTCCTGCCCCGGGGTCCTGTGGATGTCCCTTGGTGGCCAGGGGCTGGGCCGCCGTCAGGAGTCGTCTGCGGCGTCCCTTCCAGGTAGCGTCCGTCAGTGCTGAGGGTCGTCCAGGGGCAATCCGAAGGGCGTGGATCCCCTCTCCTGAGATCGGGCCTTGCCACCACTCCTCAAACGGCAGCTCCTCCTGGGGGCCACACCTGTGGGGAGAGTGAAAAGGGCGTCCTGCACGGCCTTTGGGTGGGAGGTGGGTTGCACCAGGGACTTCCTTCGATGGGGAACAGCCCCAGGGACTGCAGACGAAGGGCGAACAATGGCCAACCCTTCCCCGATATGGACAGCGGCCGACGTCGCAATTCCACAGACCCTGAGGGCAGCAGCAGAAGGGTGTACGGTGGCCATCCCTTCCCCGGTATGGACGGTGGCTGATACCGCGGTGCTGCTCCAGGAGGAAGTGGAGGCAGATGAAGGGCGTACAGTGGCTGTCCCTTCCCCGACGTGGATAGTGGCTAATGTCGTGGTTCCGCCTTTCCCTGGCTTGCCAGTCGACGTGCGTACAGTGGCTGTCACGTCCAACCCAAGGCATACAGTGGCCGCCACCGCAGGTTCCAGGTGTGGCTGCAGCAGAGGGGCATACAATGGCCGTCCCTTCCCCGGTATGGACGATGGCCGATACCACGGTGCTGCAGAGGGCAACAGCTGAAGGACGTACAATGGCCGATCCTTCCTCGGTATGGAGGGGGAGGCGGTGGCTGAATCGGTAGAGAGGCGACCTGCAATCCTAATGGACCCAGGATCGAATCCCGGCTGGGGCAGGGAACAGTTTAAGGATTTGAATTTCCTAAGAAGCAGACTTTCCTGAGCTACCAGATGACCCGCCGACATGTCGTAAAAGTAACCCCGCTAATACCAGTACACCAGTCCTGTATGAGACAGCCCTAGCATGTATTCAATATGGACGGTGGGTGTTAGCGCCGAAGTGGTGACATGTGGAGGTGTAGGAAGACTACTGGGCCTTGGGATAGGCTACTGCCCCCAAGAAATAGGCCCTGAGCCTTTGCCCAGAGTCGGACACATAAAAAAAAAAAAAAAAAATACCACGGTGCTGCTTGGGACTGTGCTTGGACAAGTCCCACCCCGATCCTGTCGAGGGCTGGCCCGGCTGAGATGTAGTCTGCCGTTGCTGTCTAGTTGTCGTTGGCCGTGTTGAGGGACAGAGGGGCGTATGGTCGTGGCATACCTGGGTCCGTCTCGCTCGGACCTGGCGCTCGCGCTACCTGTCCCTCCGTGGTCTCTGCCTAGGGGGGGGGTGGGGCCGCGGCTCCGCCCTAGGGAGTGTGTATTTCATATTTCATTCATTGCCAGACGCCATGTATCCCAAACGGGGTGGCCAAGGACTTAGAGTAAATTGTTTTACAGGGAGGGGCACTAATCCTCCACCAACCCCACTGTGTGTTTTTCGTTATTATTTATTTATTTGTTTCCAGGGAGAACAAGCGATAAGAGGGGAATTCCTACCGTGTCGTTTCCTTGTCTTTGAAAAAACAATTGATAATTTTCCTCTCATAACCCACACTGACGCCCCTTGATGTCTCTGGTCCGAAATTCTCAACAGTATTTGCTTCTTGGCACCTATCCTTAGCGATTTATTTTGCATATCACGACGTAGTATTCTCTTGCATGTTATTTATATCATTATGAATATAGATTGCAAAAACGGCATACAACCATACAATCATATATTAACAAGTCAGATAGAAAACTTAACAAAGAGGTGATATACGCTTTTCGCCTGAACTTGGTCTAAAACTGCAGTCTTTCCATTTTAAACACTGAGTTGTAACTGATGAACTCTAAATATGCTAATCACGAAGAAGTGCTACGAAAATGTGGACCCGTGGTACTGTCTATTATGCTAGGTTCAACACGCCTCAAAAGGACGAAAATTTGGACAAAGTAAGATGAAAGGACTGTGGTAAATGAAGGTAAATCATCACTAAAGTTTTATTTAAATCTCTATACAGATGACATGGGTGGACGTGTGCGTAGCGGCCTACCTGGATATCTACGAGGAAATACTAGGGCAAGATCTGCTGACTGGCCATCCTCGTACCGCCGCCTTGCTGAAAAACGTCAGATCACTGCCACAAATATCAGCCTGGATCAGCGAACGGCCGGGCTGGACCAAGTTTGAGGATCCAGAGGGGCTGTTTTGATGAAGAGAGGAAGAATGGAGGAGAAATGACAGAAAATCGAATGAGATGAAACTGAACAAAACTTACTGACAATGTGTGTGTGTGTGTGAGGGAGAGAGAGAGAGAGAGAGAGAGAGAGAATCAACCACTTTCCCTTGGTCACTATGGCAAACAAACTGCCGGAGTGGAGAATGTTTGAGGACTAGGGCTGATGGAAGGAAGAATGGAAAGGAAAGGAGTGAAGATTTTAATGATCTATATTGTTATACGTGGAAATGTTGGCTGGGAGAGAGAGACAGGGTAGAGCCAGATTTCTTTATTTTCGTTAACGTTTCTGAAGATGGGTTTTTGTGTTGCCCGAAACATTAGAATAAAGAAATTAAGCTCAAACCTGTCTCTCTCTCACACAACAATTCTGAGAGAGAGAGAGAGAGAGAGAGAGAGAGAGAGAGAGAGAGAGAGATTTTCATTTTATTGCTTTGTGTTCATTGATTAATAAAATGTTGATACCCCTGACTCATTTTATTTTTGACTTTTGTAAACGATCTCACTTTCTATACGGTAGAATCGATCCCGGTAATATATACTGGGTGGATCGTCTCTGAGACAATTATTTCTAGCTGTATTTCTAGTTACACAATACCTCATTAATACACAAAATCATCTCCCTTGCCAAAAGATGTTATTTTGACCAGGGGATATCCCTTACAGTGAAGAGCTTACCATGTAATGATTTCGGGTTTGAATTTCCCGCCCACGACAGCACATTTCCTTGTAAATAAATTCCTGTAGTAAATAGTTTGGGTAAGATATTATTTATCACTGGAGATAAATCTGGTCATGGAGAAAACAACATATTCAGTTATACACCTGTATATTCAGTAATGATAATTTTCATTTAATTTACTCCGTGAAGTTCGTGCACGAAGCTGCTCGAAGCATCAGTTCTCTCCCTGCTACCATGGAGTTCAGTTCGCTCCTTGCCACCAGACAGATTCGTTCTCTTCCCGCACCTGGACAGTAAACAGCATCAGCCATCATCCTGCACTTAATACATCAGCCTTACAGCTAAGTACTCAGCATATTTATTTCAGGCCTTCAGATAGTTATACTGAGTACTGATTAAAACGCCATCCATATACTGTATAATTATAATGGTGAGTTGTTCTGCTTTATGTTAGTTGATAGTTCAGACCCACTATAGTGATAATAACTAAGATAAATTGGTACCGTGACCAGGATTATATCTAGTGATAAATAACAGGGGATTGCAGGTGTGAGAGTGGGAACATTGTTTGTACTGTGTCGGCGATCAAATTATATGTTGCGTGGGGCACCAGGGGAGGCTGCGCGTGGTTGGGGGGGTGTCGGGGTAAGGTTTGAACCCTCCCCAGTAGATTATCTGTCCCCTTTGAAGAAAGTATAGCCTTGTTTGGGCATTCCTATGTCCAGAGATTCCCACTAGATCGTCTGGTGCAGGATCCAGACGATGCTCCAGCCTTTTATGTCCGCAAATTTGGCGTGCTTGGATGCACCTAAAATGCTGCCGTGCCCGCCGCCAGAATAGGGGTGGGACTGAACCGCATTCAGTCCCAGGTAACACCGTATTGACGGCTTTGTTACACGCTCTTATGGCACTAGGTTAACAGATGCATGCTATAGATTTTGTTTACTTAAATGTGGCAAACTGCTTTGTACAGTCCACAAATCCTCCAAAGGAAGTTTTGTGTATGGGGAAATTCACCTTACATATTATCGTCATCCCATCCCTATTCTTCATCACAGGCATGTGAGCAGCATCGTGAAAATAAGTAAGGAAATGGTCAAGGAGGAATAAAAATCAGTCAGGTGTGTGGGTTATTGGCCTTCACATTTATTTATCCACCATTCAGTACTCTGAAATTTGAAGTCTTGTTTCATGAGTTGTATAACATCTACAACTGAGGTCATGCCCATTTTGATGCAGCATTCATTTCTGTTCATTACATTTTAATTCTTCAGCATCAGTACCTGTTTTATTATATATATTTTTTTATTTATTATTTTAATTACTTTCACATGCTAAATAATGGAATAACTTAATACCTTATTTCTTCATCCATAGTTCATCATCATCATCATCATCCGGACCTCCTATCCCATCCTAGGGTGGGGTGAGGAGTAGCAGCGTCCACACAGCCAAAGTTTGCTCAGTTCATTGGGACACATTTCCATTCACTCATCATTCAAGCCCACGGAATCCTGGCTCCATCTGATAGGCCAGAAAGTTTCACCACGTTCTGTAACTTCATATATATTTATTCGATAGAGTCAGTCTGAACGCTGTCACGTTAAAAAGGGTGCCAAATCCATGGTCATGTGCTCCTCTGCACAAAATTAATCCAGCCAGCTCGATCTCTTGTCAGTCCCTTAGCCTCCATATATACTTAAATATCTATCTATCTATCTATTGCCAGACGCCTCAATCCCGTTTGGGGTGGCCACAAACAAATCGCCTCCAAGTCGCCCTGTCCCCTGCCATTTCACTGCCCTGCTCCCAACTCACACCCCCCTCTCTCATATACCTCTCCACCCCATCCCTCCATCTCATCCTCGGCCTCCCCCTCCCTCTTCCCCCCTCCACCTCACTCACATACACTCTCTTCGTCAGTCTTTCACCCTCCATCCTCTCCACATGGCCAAACCACCTCAGTGTGTTCCTCATAACGCTTCCTATCACATCCACATCAACACCACAACGCTCCTTTATATTCTCATTCGTCAGCCTGTCTCTCCATGTGACTCCACAGGCTCCTCTTAAATAACTCATTTCCACTGCTCTCACTCTTGACTTTTGTCCTTCCAATATACTGTTTACTTAAAGGCCAGACTCAGCAGCAGAAGAGAGATTTTTTGTGTGTTTCATGAAAATTTTGCACTGTAAAACCATAAGTCAGACAGCATGTTCTGTTTGATAGAATGGGAAGTATGGTCAATTACCCATTACAGTGATTGATAGATATTTTCTAATATGAACATCTTTTTTTATTTATATCTTTATAATGGTAATAGCATGTATTTGTACAACTAATTCACAAGTAAAAGTTTAATTTGGTTAGTCATTTCCCTGCAGTTGTACTAATGGGGGACTTTCAGAGTGTCGTTTAGAACCGAAGACCTAACTCAGATGTGGACCCAAAATTGTAACGTAACTATCGTGGCTATTCTAAATGTCTTAGTAAACTTACGAGATTTGCCAGGAGCAGAGACCACTCATCACTGAAATGCTCATTAATAAAAAATATCACACACATGAAAGGATATTTTTGACAGGCTGGTTTGCATTTGCATAAATTAGTCTTCTATCCAGCAATCGCTTACACACAATCAATTCACTAATGAGTTCAGTGGAGTTGGCTTCCATATCTACATTAGTATCGTATTTCTGAGAAAGAGTAGTGCTGTATTGAAGCCTGTCATTGCCTTAGTTGTTTGGAATTTAATATTTACCAAATACCACTCTATTGGATATGTTTATGTGAAGCTACAGAACATGGTGAATGTTTTTGGTGTATCCGATAGAGCCAGGATTCCAGGGGCTAGAACGATGAGTAAATGGAAGGGTGGCCCATTGGCTTGGGCAAATTTGGGCTGTCTGGACATTGCTACTCCTCACCCTGTCCTAGGGTGGGCAAGGAGGTCCCGATGATGATGATGATGGCCAAATACCGCCACTTGACATTTGTTTGCACATTTTGTGGGGACCATCCCAAAGTTAGAATAATACATAACTCACTCTTCACTCATTCTTGATGTGGGTGGGTGTGCATATGGTTCATTAAATAGAAAACCACAAGTGCTCGTGGGCCCTTCGGGCCCCTCGCACTTGCTCCTGCGGAGGGCTCTCGCGCTGCTGTAGTTTATTGTAGTTATACATATGGGCAAAATATTCTACAGAGATCTTATGCCGGGCTTAGGGAGCAGTGTTTTTTGGTTAAAGTGTGATCGCTCATTAAATATAGTAAAAGTTTTTCAATCGTGATGGGACCAAGGTTTTTCACATCAGTGAATTTTTTGCAATTTTTGTGCCAATTTTGGTGCGATTTGAATGTGTAGTTTCGGCTGCCCATAATACACACACACACACACACACACACACACACACACACACACACACACACACGCACACACACACACACACACACACGCACGCACGCACGCACGCACGCACGCACGCACGCACGCACGCACGCACGCACGCACGCACGCACGCACGCACGCACGCACGCACACACACACACACACACACACACACACACACACACACACACACACACGGCTACTGCTATAGTATATTAGATTGTGGCCAGTGATCACAGCTTTGAGGTCCAATATTTGTTAGATTCTTATGATGTACCATGATGTATATCCTGTATTATTATTATTATTATTATTATTATTATTATTATTATTATTTTTATTATTATTATTATTATTATATTATTATTATTTTTATTATTAGTAATTCATCATCATCCGGATCTCCTCTCCCACCTTAGGGCAGGATGAGGAATTGTTATTCTTCTTCTTCTTCTTCTCCTTATTATTATTATTATTATTATTATTATTATTATTATTATTATGTCTTTCTATTTTACAGTGTGGTGGGCAACAAGCACTGCAGCAGTCCTGGCTTGCAGCTCCTGAAAACACTATTGGAGAATGGCCTGGTACCGCCAAACTGAGTCTATTGTATATTGTGTCAGGTTTGTGTCTATCTGGTCACTTATATCTATTTTTCTATTAATCTGTCTCTGTCTTTTGCAAGGCACCTTATTCCTGTAAGGGATGGCCACTAACAAATTGCCTCCATGTTGCCCTGTCCCCTGCCCTCCCTCCAACTCACACCCCTCCTTCCCTCATATCTTGCTCCATTCCATCCCTCCACCTTATCCTTGGCCTCCCCCACCACCTCATTCATGTGCACTCTTCCTGTCAGTCTCTCATTCCCCATCTTCTCCACTCCATCTTTCCATCTCATCTTTGATCTCCCCTCCCATCTCACTCACATGCACTCTTCTAGTCAGTCTTTCATTGTCCATCCTCTCCACATAGCCAAATCATCTCAGAGTATTTCTCTTAACACATCAACACCACAGTGCTCCTTTCCTTCCTCATTTGTCAGTCTGTCTACGTGTCTACTTATCACAGCATAAAATAACCATCTTTCCATCTTACTACTGAGATGTCTATCTATCTATCTATATACCTAGGCTGCTTCCCCCAAGGAAAGGGAGGTAGCCGAGACAGGACGACTCACTCTCCATTTACTCATCCATTCAAACACATTCATTCGCATCTTAGCCCCAAAGGGGAGAACGGACAGATCCTCACCGCATCACACCGCACAAGGGTCAACTGCGCAATGCAAGCAGTGACATCCACAGCAGGGCCCGACAGCAGAACTGGTTTACCCCTGCCACATCATAACAGACCCATCCCCTTACCCGCACCTGACCTGACTAGCTGATCAGACCAAATGCGGGAGAATATCCCCTCAGGGCTGCGTCATCACTTATTCATTCACAATTTCTCTCCATTTATTTCTGTCACGCACAGCCACTCTTCCTTGCTCAACAGACATCCCTCTCGCATCCAGCGCTCTCTTCACACTGTCCATCCATCCTATTCGTGGTCTTCCTCTCAGTCTTACACCTCTCACATCATATCTAGTTATCTTTTTCACCAATCGCTCATTATCCATTCTCTCCATATGCCCAAACCATTGCAACACCCTCTGCTCAACTCTACCAGCCATCTCCCGAACAACTCCAGTTCTCCTTCGCACTTCATCATTTCGCACTCGATCCATACGCGTCACTCCACACATACTCCTCAGACATCTCATCTCCATTACATTCAAACTTTTCCTCTCTGCTACACCCATATTCCATGTTTCAGCCCCATATAACGCAGTCGGTACCACAACACCCTCATACAGCCTTCTCTTTACATCCATTCTAAGCGAACGACATTTAAACACTTTTTTCATTCCTCCCAGCACCTTTCCTACTTCATTAATTCTAAACTTCACTTCTGCATCTATTCTTCCATCCACAGCAACATGTGACCCTAGATATTTAAAACAATCTACCTCCTCAAGCAACTCACCATTCAAAACTATATTCATCCCCCTACCATCTATCAACCTCGTACACTTCATCGCTTTACTCTTATTCTCATTTACTTTCAATTTCCTCCTTTCACACACCCTTCCAAACTCCTCTACCAACTGTCTCAATTTCTCCTCTGAATCAGTCACCAATGCAGTATCATCTGCAAACAGCAGTTGCTTCAGATTCCACTCTCCTCCATCAACATTTACCAGACTCAGACCACCTAAAACTCTTGCATTCACCTCCCTTACACACCATCCATGTAAATATTAAACAACCAAGGCGACATCACACATCCCTGTCGCAGCCCCACTCTCACGGGAAACCAATCACTCACAGCATTTCCCACTCTTACACACGCTCTACTATTTACATAAAAACTTTTCACCCCTTTTAGTAACCTACCATCAAGTCCATACAATCTTAAAACAGTCCACAAAGCCTCCCTATCAATTCTATCATACGCTTTCTCTAAATCCATAAATGCCCAAAACACATCCTTGCCTTTCGCTAAATACTTTTCACACACTTGTCTCACAGCAAATACCTGATCAACGCATCCCCTCCCTCTCCTAAAGCCACACTGCTCATCACTAATCACTCCCTCTGTACCCTCTCTAACTCTCATAATTAACACTCTACCATACACTTTACCTACAACACTCAACAGACTTATACCCCTAAAGCTAGTACATTCATACTTATCACCCTTGCCTTTATACAACGGGACCACACAAGCACTTGCCCAGTCAATTGGCACCATACCTTTCTCAAAGCACACATTCAATAATCTTACTAACCAGTCAACAATAGTCACTCCACCACCCTTCAGGCATTCCACAGCACACCCATCCATACCTGCAGCTTTCCCAGTTTTCATCTCCTTTACTGCCTTCTCCACTTCCTCCTTCGTGATCAAAGAATCATTCAACTCTCCCAACACATTTATTCCTTGCACCCTTCTATCTGCCACAATCTCAGCCACGTTTTCCTCCTCTACATTTAACAATCTTTCAAAATACTCTGCCCATCTCTTCCTTACTGCATCCATCTCAATTAACATCCTTCCATCCTCTGCTTTTACTCGTTCTTCCTTCCCAGACTCTCCCTTTCGCACCCTTTTCACCTCCTTCCAAAACATTTTCTTATTCTGTTGAAAATTCTCTGTCAGCCGCCTACCCCACCTCTCATCTGCTGCCACTTTAGCATCACGCACAGCCCTTCTCTCTCTATTCCTCTTTTCCTTATACCTTTCATATGACATCTCATCCTTCCTCTGCAGCCACACTTCATATGCACGTCTCTTCTCAGCCACAGCCATACTTACTTCCTCGCACCACCATTCACTTCCTTTTCTTACACCACCACCCACACGTCTCACACCACACACCTCTTCTGCATGCTCCACCACAGCACTCTTAAACAACTGCCATTCCTCCTCCACACTGCCATTTTCCCGATCTTTCACTGCGTTCCACTCATCTTTCAATTTCTCCTGATACTCTATCTTTTTCTCTCTTTTATCCAACTCACTCACTTTCAAAACCTCCCTGCCACACCTAACCCTCCTAGCTCTCACCCATCTCTTACCTACTCTTAACTTTCCCTCCACCAGGTAGTGGTCAGACATACCTCCACCCTCCCCTCTCAGAACTCTCACATCCAACAATCTTCCTATTACATTCCTAGACACAACCACATAGTCCATCAAGGCTCTATCAACAACCCTTCCACCCTCCTGTCTCACCCATGTATACTTATAAATATCTTTCTTCTCAAACAGCGTATTCCCAATCACCATCTCTCGCTCAACACACATCGCTATCATTCGTTCCCCATTTTCATTTCTTCCAGGCACACCATGCATACCAACTACGCCTTCAACTGCTACATTTCCCACTCTAGCATTCAGATCTCCCATCATTACCACATTCACATTCGCTCCAAAACTCTGCAGACACTCATCAACATCATTCCAGAAAGACTCCTCTCTCTTGTTCATCCCTTTCACTACCAGGCCCATATGCACTCACAAACACCCACAACTCACGTTCAAATTTCGCTTTCACCCACATCAGTCTCGATGACACCTCCTTCCATTCAATCACACACTGCTGCACTTCCGGACTCACTAACAAGGCCACACCTTCTCTTGCCCTTCCTCTATCAACACCTGACAATCTTCCATTCACACTTCCAAACATATATTCCCCCTTCCCTTTCATCTTCGTTTCACTCAAAGCTAACACATCCAACTTTCTTCTCACAAACATTCTCCCAATCTCCTCCCTTTTAGCCTCAATTGTACTACATCCACGCACATTCATAGACCCAATCTTCAGGGTACGGGGATAACTCCATCCCCCGTCCCTTTCTCTGGCCTGTCTCTTTTTAGGAACTAAAAAAACAGAGGAGGGGGTCCCTAGTCCCCTCACCCCGCCCCTTTTAGTCGCCTTTTACGACACGCAGGGAATACGGTGGCAGTATTCTTCCTAACACAACCCGGCCGCAGAGTAGTAGCACCACCCCATAGTGCGGCCAGGTTGTGTCCCCCCCGCCACTGAGATGTACAGGATATTAATGATAGAATATGAAGCATTTAAGTGTGGATGTTTATGAGGTGGAGGCAGGATTCCAGGGGCTGGAATGGTGAGGGAGTGAGTGTGTGGCCCATTCTGCTGGACAGACTTTAGGTGGTTTGTCATTCTGTTGAGTTGTTTCTGGCTCTGGATGATGATGATGATGATGATGAAGATGATGATGATGATGATGATGATGATGATGATGATGATGATGATGATGATGATGATGATGATGATGATGATGATGATGATGATGATGATGATGATGATGATGATGATGATGATGATGATGATGATGATGATGATGATGGTGGTGGTGGTGGTGGTGGTGGTGACAGTGATTGTGGTGATGATGATGATGATGATGGTGATGGTGGTGGTGACAGTGATTGTGGTGATGATGATGATGATGACAGCAGTGATGGTGAAAGTGATGGTGGTGGTGTTGATGAAAAAGATAATGACAGTGACTGTGATGATGATGACAACAGTGATGGTGGTGGTGGTGATGGTGATGATGATTTCTTTTTTTCATTTTCAGGATTGTGTTCATATGAACAAGGAAGGTGTATCAGTGCTGATCTCTCTCCTGTCATCACTCACCCCTCCTGTCATCACTCACCCCTCCTGTCATCACTCACCCCTCCTGTCATCACTCACCCCTCCTCTCATCACTCACCCCTCCTCTCATCACTCACCCCTCCTGTCATCACTCACCCCTCCTGTCATCACTCACCCCTCCTGTCATCACTCACCCCTCCTGTCATCACTCACCCCTCCTGTCATCACTCACCCCTCCTGTCATCACTCACCCCTCCTCTCATCACACCCTGCCCAAGCAAGTACCAGTGACTGTGTGTGTTTTACTGTACTAAAGAATCACAGAGAAGAAAGCATTATCCTTTTTATTTCTCGTCAATTGAGGAAGCTCCTTTTCCTAAGCACTTTATTTATTTATTTATCTTTTTCTCCTTCGTCAGTTGAGGAAGCTCCCAAACACCTTTTCTTAAGCAATTTACTTATTTTTTTCTTTTCTCCCTTGTCAGTTGAGGGAGCTCCCTAACACCTTTTCCTAAGCAATTTATTTATTTATTTATTTTTTCTCCCTTGTCAGTTGCAGAAGCTCCCTAACACCTTTTCCTAAGCAGCTAATTTATTTAATTTTTTTTTATACCAAAGATCGCCAGGAGAAGGAAAAAAAAAGAATTCATATACCAGATAGCAAGTGTCCTCTATTCATAAAAAAATCCATAGCACTTGGACTTGAACTACTGTAGGTTGAAGTGTTGGGGGGAGAGTATTCCGGGGAAGCGAGTTCCAGAGAGAAGCAGTTTGGGGAATAAATGCAACCTGATAGGCAGAAGTTGTTCAGGATGGTGGTGTATCAGACAGTAAAAAAAAAAAAAAGAAATACCCAGATGAGGTCATAGAGTGTGACCTCAAGGATAAGGGACTAAGAATGAAGGTGCTAGAGATCGAGCAGCATGGACAGCAGCCTTCCTGTGATCAAGGTCAACACATACAAGCATGTAGGAGCCTATAAAATGATAGTTGGACAGGTAAATAGACAAAATAGACAGACATTAATAGACAGACAGACAGATAGCAAGATATATAATGCTTTGTTTTGATGTACAGTGAGAAGATTTAATTGACTTTTTCTTTTTTTTTCTAGATCTGGGAGCAGGGCAATGAAATGGCGGGGACAGGGCGACATGGAGGCGATTTGTTTGTGGCCACCCCTTACAGGAATAAGGCGTCTGATGGTAGATAGATAGAAAGATAGATAGTAAAGCACATAAAATGGCCCATAATGAGCTTCATCAGTGCTGCTTTCAGTTGGACTCTGATGGAATGACTGATAGGAAGGTAAGAGCATGAATTAGTGTGAAAAGTGGACTGTAGTTGTAGCAGCAAGGGCTTTAGTAGTAGCAGTGGTTGTAATGGGAGTAGTAGTTACAGTAGTAGTAGTTGTTGTTGTAGCAGCGGTAGTAATAGTGATGGTTGCAGTAGTAGTAGTAGTTGTGATGGTTGTATCTGTAGTAATAGTAGTAGTAGTGGTAGTTGTGATGGTTGTAGTAGTGGTCAAGCTGAGTGGCATTGATGTTTAATTTATACAGGCCTGTTGAAGCCTTTATAAATGATACAAGCAGAGAGGTGTTGATATCGTATGTTCGTATCATTTATAAAGGTTCCAACATGCCTTTATAAACGATACAAACAGAGAGGCGTTGATACAGTATGTTCATATCGTTTATAAGGGCTTCAACATGCCTTTATAAAAGATACAAACAAAGAGGTGTTGATATTGTATGTTCATATCATTTATAAAGACTCCAACATGCCTTTATAAACGATACAAACATTCGGTATCAACACAGAGAGGGGTTGATATCGTATCCTCACATAATTAGTGCAGATTTAAAAACAGTTTTATTGTAGCATGAAAAAATATTATGGTAATTGGCTGTTTGGGTTTGGTAATGTGTACTGTATTGTAAATGAGTTTTTATTCCCGTAGAACAGTAATGATTGGATGAGAATGAATGAATGAAAGAATGAAAGGACGCTAATGAGAAGCTGCACAGTCTGTTGCATAACACAAGCACAGTGGCTGCCCTGGATGCCAGTACCTTCACCTGGATGTGGGTCTTCCAGTCTGCCTGCACGTTTTTCTTTAAAGTGTGTGTACGTGTGTATGTTCTTACCTAATTGTATCTTTACAGGAATGAGTTAAATATGTACTGTCCCGTGTATTAAACCATTTTTATCATACATATCCTTAAAACTATGAACAGCTTTGGCACACACTGTTTCATTCAGTAGTGCATTCCACTGATCAATTGCCCTATTTGGGAAACTGAATTTCCTTACGTCTTTATCACTTCTCTTTTTATGTAGTTTTTTTTTTGCAGTGTCCTCTTGCTGATGCTTCTCCATAGGTTATATATTCGTTTATGCATATTTTCTCTTTCCCTGAGATGCATTTATATAGCATAATCATGTCTCCTCTTTTCCTTCTCTCCTGTACTGTAGTGTAGGTAGAATCAGTTTTTCTAGTCTTTCTTCATAGCTTAGATCCCTTAAGCTTGGTACCCATCTTGTAGTTGCCCTGTGTACTTTTCCAATCTTAACTCTGTGTTTTTTGAGATAAGGATTCCAGACTACTGATGCATACCGGTACTCCAGGGTTGGTCTGATGAATGATGTTATAATTTTTCTCAGCACGTCTTCCTTTATAAGTGTGTATGCCATTATTATATTAGCAAACAGTATATACATGTTACGTACCTTCTCATTGATGTGGTCAGCAGGAGATAGTCTGTTATTGATAATCACTCCTAGGTCCTTCTCCCTTTCTGATATGTGTAGGGTTGATCTTCCTAATGTATAATCCCAATCTGATCTTTTCTCACTTATACCAAACTTAATTACATGACATTTGTCCACAAAAAATTCCATTTGCCATTTATTGCTCCACTTTGTGTGTGTGGGGGGGGGGGGAGCAACCAGAGGTCAATGACTATCCATGTCGTAGGAATGGCCCCATTCCATTGGCTGAAAACTATGTAGTATTAACTCAGAATTTTCCACCCACAGAAGTAGAAGTTCAGACCCCTGGATCTGCAGCCCAAGAAGACCTGGGGCATCTGATGCAGCCTGACAGCAGCAGATGAAGCGCCTCACACCTAAGATATCAAGAGGCGAATTTCCCACTCTGCAGGTATGCCGTCAAGGCATAAATAAACGTCAGAATATTCATTTTTTAACCCCCACTGAACTGTTTTTAATTCCCACTGAAGAGTTAGATGACTGCAACTGTGTGAGAATGTCAGATGACTGAGCAACTTTGTTAGAATGTTAGATGTCTGAGCAACTGTGTGAGAATGTTAGATGACTGAGCAACTGTGTAAGAATGTTAGATGATTGAGCAACTGTGTGAGAATGTTAGATGTATGTAAGAATGTTAAATGTCCGAGCAACTGTGTGAGAATGTTAGATGTATGTAAGAATGTTAGATGTCTGAGCAACTGTGTGAGAATGTTAGATGTATGTAAGAATGTTAAATATCTGAGCAACTGTGTGAGAATGTTAGATGTCTGAGCAGCTGTTTAAGAATGTTAGATGACTGCAGTTGTGTAAGAATGATAGGGAATGTTTAATTATATGTATCTCTTGCCATTTTTCATCCCACAGTAAGAAATAAATTGTCTATCATGTGAAATGTAAGAGTTAGTTCCCAGACCATACCACAAGTGGCTCTTGCAGACTTAACATATCTCTGTGATTCATTCTCATTGCACCCCAGTATCCCTTTGTGTGTAAGTAATCTATTTATCCATCTGTCTGTCTATCTATTGCCAGACACCCCAGTCCCGTAAGGGGTGGCTACAAACAAATCGCCTCCATGTCACCCTGTCCCCCTCCATTTCACCGCCCTGCTCCCAGCTCGCACCCCCCTCATTCATATACCTCTCCACCCCATCCCTCCATCTCATCCTTGGTCTCCCCATCCCTCTTCCCCTCTATGTATCTAACAATAAAAGAAAATGATGCAGGAGAATACTGAGTCGCAAAAAGGAAGATAAATCACTAATAAAAAGGAGCTACAGTGGCTGCCGTACAACCTATAATATGGCCTCTTGTAGGTTGTGCCATCCACTCGTGTGATAGTTTTCTTTGCTATGTACATCTTGTGCTTGTAGATTAATCACTTACAGGAACAGCCTAGCATGGACTAACATACGCTCTTTGTATTTCCAACTTTTTGTAGTTATCCTTTCATGTTTTCTGTTTCTGTTTTGTTTTGCGAAGCATTTTCAGTTAAATTTGCCTGTTTGTTGTTGTCTAATTATCTGTCTATTGCCAGACGCCATTATCCCATAAGGGACAGCCACAAACAAATTGCCTCCACGTTGCCCTGTCCCCCGCCATTTCACTGCCCTGCTCCCAGCCCACAGTCATTTTCAGTTAATCTTGCATGTTCATAGTTACGTTCTTTGTTCTTGCAGGTTTTTGTAGCCACACTTTCATGTTCTTTATGTGCTGTGTTCTGTCAGTGTCATAGTATGTGTTTATGTATTTTTATCTGCCAACATTCTTCTGTTATGTTCTTTGTGCTTTGTTCTGCCAGTGTGTTTTTGTCTGCCAACCTTCTTCAGTTATTCTCAGTTATGTTCTTCTCTTGACTCAGTGTTTAGCCAATTTTTTGTCATGGTCTGTATTCTTGTTATTAAAGGAAGCTCCCTAACACCTCTTCCCAAGTAATTTATTTTGCTTATTACCCCTTGCTGTCCTCTTGTATGGTATTTAAATCATTCAAATATCGCCATACTCTTCCTAAAAAATGTACATCATCATCATCATCATCCAGACCTCCTTTTCCCACCGTAGGGCAGGGCGAGGAGTAGCAATGTCCAGACAGCACAAATTTGCCCACTCCAGTGGGCCACGCTTCCATTCACTCATCATTCAAGCCCCCAGAATCCTGGCTCTATCAGATATGCCAAAAACATTTACTACGTTCTGTAGCTTCACATAAACATATCTGATTGAATCAAAGAACTTACAAAATCCTATTACCCAGCTGTATCCAAAAATAACTAGCTAAGGGCTAGGGAGCTTGCTTAATTGATGAGAATACAAGCCATGTGTACAGTACCATGGCTCATCTCAGTTTTGGGATTCCTTCAGAAAAAGGATGGCATAATTTGACTTGGGTTTTTTATTAAATCCTTCAGTATTTAGCTTCATGTATTGTTTTCACTTCACTCAGCTAGATATGAACTCAGGGGACTGGTGGTCAGCATCCCCTGAAAGGAGGATGGTGATCTGCCACCAATATGCTCCTGTAGACAAGAAAGCAGGAAAGGGATAATAGTTCAGGTAAATGAGACAGCCTTTGTTAGTAGTGGGCAGTGGTGTTTAACATAGAAGGCATTCCAGCACCTGATGGGTTTTGCTGACCTCGCTCAACTCTCTTCTTTCTCTTACTGATGTATGTATGGTGGCAGTTTGTTTGTGACCATAAGCTGGGGAACACTGATATATGAAGAAATAAACTGGTAAGGAGACGGTGCTAAGGTGTCTCCCCAACCAGTGGGAATATGACATACTTTTTTACTTAGTCACACTTGTGTAGGGGCTGCCTATTGTGGGCCAACTGGTCAACTGTATTATTGTACTGGTGTATCTTTGATGGGTGACGGGAGGTTGGAAATACTACAAAATAATGTAAAGGTGGAACCAGCAAAGGATTGAGGTAAATGAATGTGGAGGTAACTGGAGTGAGGTAAGTTGCCTAAAGAATATAATAATACTGATCCAAGAGTAGCCCCATACAACAAGGGAGTTGGGCACTACTGGAAAATTATAACCAAAGAGGCTTTAAGGTGTTGCAAACCCGTATATATGAAGATCTGTCAAAAGCTGCCAAAATATGATGTAAAACCAGCAGAGAACATCCCAGTACAGGTAAGAGAAGGGAAGGAGACTGGTGAAAAGGAGGAGGAGGTTGAGAGATGGGAGAAGAGGGAGAAAAGAAATGTGTGCTAAGGTTGGAGGAGTGATTTGATGCCAGAGGAGGGACGCGGCTCACACAACTCATTAGGCTACGTGTTTACATATTAGGCTATGTGTTTGCATATCATTAGGGCAAGTGTATGCATATTAGGACCCGTGTATGCATATTAGGACACTTGTATACATATTAGGCTATCATTATCAATAGTAGAATTCTTGTATATTTATAGTCAAAACATTTTTAGTTGGTATTTAACAACTTTGACATTATGGGTTAGTGTGGTATATTAAGGAACGAGTGCTAATGGCAGGATAGACGTGCTGGGTAGTTTATGCTTACAGTTAACCCTCCTCTTTCCTCCTTGGTTATTTTGAATCCTCCTCTTCCATCATCATCATCATTTCGTCTTCCAGATCCTCCTCTTTTCCCTTTCTTCCTCCTCCACCCCCTCCTCTTCCTTTCAGTTTCCTCCCTCCATCTTCCTCCTCTCCCCCTCTCCCTCTCCCCTGCTTTCTCCTTCCCTCCTCCTCCTCCTCCTCCCCTCTTCTTCCTCCTCTTTTTCGTTTTTCTCCTCTTTTTCCTCTCTTCCTCTTACCCTTCCTCCTCTTCCTCTTCTTTTTCTTTCGCCTTCGTCATATTCTTCCTCTTCCTCTTCCTCTTCTTTTTCTTTCGCCTTCGTCATATTCTTCCTCTTCCTCTTCCTCTTCTTTTTCTTTCGCCTTCGTCATATTCTTCCTCTTCCTCTTCCTCTTCTTCCTCTTCCTTTACTTTTTCTTCGCTGTTTTGAGAGGTTGTAGGGACTGCAATTTCTGCGGCAGTGGTGAAGGCTGCTGAGATTTGGTGATCTGATGTCAGGGTTGGCTGGAGGTCCCATGCGGTATGCTTTTTTTTTTTTTTTTTATGCTCGGAAGAAGGAACCAAAGGCCACGAGCCCGCAACCTGTTCCTTCCAAGAGAAAAATAAAATACAAGAGAGCCAAATTCAAGATCCGATCATTCTGAGAGGCCTGGACACACTGCGTTTGAAAGACTGGAGATCATAATTGGCAGGAAATACAGACAAAGGGAGACAGATCCACAGTTGTGTTGCGATTCCTGTGGTTAGAAGCGTGAGGTCGAGTCTGCCACCATGTAAGTGTGTGGGAGCCCCTTGTAAGTGTGTGGGAGCGCCTTGCAAGTGTGTGGGAGCGCCTTGCAAGTGTGTAGGAGCCCCTTGTAAGTGTGTGGGATTGTTGGAGTCATTTAGTTGTATGCCAGGCGTGAGGGTTAGGAGTTCTGATATGTGTCGTCCTGGGGAGTTGGTGGGGGATGTGGATCCTAGGCAGGGGTGATGGGCGTTCAAGTCGCCTCCAATTAGAGTCGGTTTATCGGCTGCGAGGGTGAAGTGTTCTGCTAGATCGAGGGTGGCTCTGGGTTTGCAATAAATGTTGAAGATCTTTAGGGGAGTGTTGGCTAAGGTGATGGATACACCCTGATTTTGACCTCTTCACCGCAGTGTGGTGGTTGTGGGATTTTGTTTGCCTGAATGTGATTACGTATGAGAATGACACAGCTTCTGGGGCCGCCCGGGGAGTGCGGAAGGAGAAAGGAGTTAAAGCCCTTTAGCCTGTGGGAGTGTTGTTCGGTGATGAGGGTTTCTTGTAAGAGGAAAATGTCTGTTTTGTCTATGAGCAGCCTCGTGAAGAAGGATGAGTTTGTTTTTGGAGCCAAAGGATGTTCCATTGTATGATCTTTAGGTTGTGTGTTGGGGTGGTGGGTTTGCTGTTTGGTTAGGACGGTGTTGTGTCCCAGTACTAAACAGGGGGGACGTTTGGTCCGTATGAACATTGCTTAATCTTCTATGGCAGTTGTGGGCTGTTCTTTTGTCGGGAAATGGGAGAGGGGGCGTTCTCGTTGGTCTGGGCCTGCTGAAATGTTCCGTGGTTTGAGGCGTTGAGTTTGTGGAGGCGGGGGGGGGGGTTAGGCTGGGGTGATGAGGATTGGGTTTGTCTGGTTGTTTGTGAGAGGAGGCGCTCGTTGCTAGGGTGTGATCTGGGCCGGGGATGGGGGTCGTTGTGGATTGTATTGAATTTGTTGGTTTAGCTGAGGATCGCTGAGCTGGGCGAGACTGTTGGAGAAGTGTGTGCCCTCTATCCAGTTGTCTATCATGGCGCTGAGTGCTGGAGTGAAGAGTTGCGGGTTGAGGGGGCGGTGAAGCTGAGCCCCAACACATTTTATGATGGTTGTTCCGAGGTAATGGCAGAAAGATCGTAGGGTTTCTTTGCTTTGTACGACGTGTTGTGGGTTCGTGACGAGGGTGTGCAGAAGGGATGGTGCTGTTGTTTCTGAGGTGGAGGGGGAGCTGTTTGGGTTGCTGCTTCGTGTGTTACGGGGGCAGGAGACGGAGGGTGGTTTGTTCGTGGGGGTGAGCTTTATAGTGGGAATGGAGGAGTTGTCCGGCTTATCTGGGGGGGTTTGTGAGGAGGTCCGGGGTTTGGGAAGCGGGGGAAGTGGGTGTCGTAGTGGATGTTCGGTAATGTGATGTGGGGCGTTGGGAACTGCTGTCCCCAGACGAATGTGCTTGGGGGAGCAGGGGTTGTTTGTTGTTTTTTTAGAATCCAGTTGGCTTGGCGTTCGATCCCCCAGCGGACTCATTCTAAGCGGGCAGGGCAGGCGTGGTTCCAGGTGTGGTGATTTTGTTGGCAATTTGGGCATTTGGAGGTGACAGTCTGTTTGGCCTTTAGTTTGTCCAGACAGTTTTGGGTCTCGTGGTTTAAACTGCATATGGCGCACGTTGTGGGACGAGTACAGTCGGTTTGGTGGTGCCCATAGCGCTGGCAGTTGAAGCAGCTTAGTGGTTCTGGGGTGAAAGGCCAGAGGGGGTATTGCCCCCAGTTCCCTAGTTCGAGGTATGTCGGGATGGGGCCTCTCAAGGAGATGCTTACTTGCCTGTTGGGCTCGCCAAAGGCTTTGGTCAGACAGCGGGCGGCTTCCTCCACTTGTGGATGTCGAGTGATGGGGTGTAGGGGGTATCTGAGGGGGTAACCCATCAGGATCACTTTTCGGGTGTTGAGTTGAGGGTCGATCTTCTGTAGTAGAATGGGTTGGTTTCCTGTCGTGTCGATCGTTGCTTGGAGGTTGAGGGAGTCTTCATCGAGTGGAACCACGATCGTGCTGTTGTTCTTGTCAGGTATGGTTGTGATTTTTAGTTTGAGGTGTTCCTCTTCCAGGGCCATGACAAAGTCGTAGCTGGTTGGGAAGGGGTCCTGTCATGGAATCCGGAAGCCTGGGAATTTGGATGGGGTGAGGTTAGGGGTTTCACTGAGACCATGGGCTGTCTTCTGTTGTAGGTGCTGGGTTGCGGTGATGGATGGCTTCTGGCCGAGAAAGTGGAGTTTCCCGAGGGTTCCGGTACGTGAGAGGAGGGGAGGGGGGTCGCTGTATTATGATGGGGGTTCTCAGTGAAACAGCGGCTGTCTTCTTTTCCACACCTTCTTTTCTTGGAGGCCGGCTGGAAGACGTCGTCTTTGATGGTTGTGGTGGAAGGGGTGGAGGTGGATACAGTGCTGGCGGTTTCGTCTGGCATGAAGGCGGTGGTTGTTCGTGAAGCGAAAGAGTTTGAGGAGGCGGTTGTGCTGGTTGTGCGTGTTTCCTCTGTTGTGCTTGTGTTCATTGGCTCCTCCTGATTGTGGGTGGTTTGGTTGGGAGGAGTAGCTTGCGAAATGTCCATGGGAACATGAAAGTCACTATCGTTGGGTTCATAGCTTGATGTTGATGGCTGTGGCGGGGGGTTCTCCTAAGTTCCATTGTTGGGGAGTTGCTTCTTCGTTGCAGCAAGCTGAGGTGTGGGTGGCTGAGGCTTTTTTGCTCTGTTGTCTGCACGTTTCTGTCCCGTTGCTTGTTTTTTTGCAGATGAGCTTTGTGGATTGCCTCTGTGGATGGTCTTTGATCCCGATCTCGAGTCCATCGTGTGAGATAGTAAAGCTGGGTGCCAGGCCTACCTATGCCGGAGATCCTGGGCGCCGGGTTTTTACCTCCCCAGCCCTCTAGGGTACGTCGTGAGGAGGGACCTTGGCGTCTACTCCGGACTGCCCCTTGACGGGGAACCTAACCATAACAGCGGGGTGCCTTCCTGTTACCCCCTGGCTCCCCAGTCACTTTAGTGACCCCCGTCGTGGCGGCCCTAAATGGCCTTCCCTTGGGGTTCATTTCGTCAGTAACGGGGTAACAGGATATCCTACGGCAAAGTGGGCAAGGAGAGCAAGGGGTAAGGGGGATAGGGTGTGCAGAGTGTGTGTGTGTGTGTGTGTGTGTGTGTCTGAGGTTAGGGGAGGATTGGAAGGAGGAGTGAGGGAAGAGGAGAAGTGTGCCAGGATCAAAGCCCTACCTGACTGCAGTATACAGCCGCCGAGAGAGGCAGTGTATATCTGCAGTCGAGGTGAAGGAAATCTTGGTAGGGACGATGGTGATAATGCAGGGTCGGGAGGTAGTGTTCAGAGTAAGTGAAACCTGGGTAGCAATGTCCGTAGAGTTTTGTGAAGTACGGTTCTACTGGGTCGGAGGTGGTGTGGTCAGAGTAAGTGAAACCGGGGTAGCAATGTCCGTAGAGTTTTGTGCTAGAAGTTGCTGCTGGGAGAGACGTCTTTTCGCAGCAGCTGCTCGAACGGATCTGTGCGAGGTATATGAGAGAGCAAAGGTGAGCTGGGAGCAGGGCAGTGAAATGGCGGGGGACGGGGCGACGTGGAGGCGATTTGCTTGTGGCCACCCCTAACGGGATTAAGGCGTCTGGCAATAGATAGATATTATTCAAAAGAGTATATGATATTTTGGCAGGCTCGTGCAGAGATCCTGGCCACGCTGCTCGGCCAGTAAGGAAGGACAGGACAATCGGTGCCACCTGAGATAGAATGTTTTGGGTTACGGTGCGGTCACACTTGAGCCAAACATGTGACCGACAGGAGGAAATGAAGCTCAGGGGCCCTTTCAACCATCAGACTCGGATATTGCAGCGGCTCTAACCCGGTGTTTTGTGTCGTCTTCTCGGTCACGTGTTTTGCGCAAGTTTGGCCGCACCCTAAGAGTTGCTCGCTGCTGCAAAATGAATCTAGATGTAATTCTTAGTCCTGTGGTCTCATCAGCTTAAGTACCGTATGCTTTCCTTAAGCTTTCTCCACAGCAATATCCCAGTACCCCTGCTTGTCGTAAGAGGCGACTAAAAGGGGCCTTTTTGTCTCCCATTTTTCTCTCCTTACTGTCCTCTTCTTCTCCTCTGTCTTACCTCTGTTCTTGATATTTCCTTGTTTCTCCCGGCCTATATTTTCCCTCTACTTCTGCATTGCCATATAGCCATATTATGGCTCGGTGCTTACTCTTGATTATTCCTTCCTTCCTTCCGTAGCGATATTTTGTGTTTATTGCTCCTACATACTGTATTGTGCTTTCTGCAACTTGTATATTTGTGATGTCAATAAAGACTGCTTGAATAACATACAAAAATGCATTAACTAACCAGATATTTAAATAAACTGGTAAGTTACAGGTATTAGGGAGTTAACATGTGTGGTAGGCAGATTTCTGGAGAGTGATTGAAGGGAGGATTGACGGAAAATGAGAGAGAGAGAGTGGTGTTTGGGGGTTGTGCGTGTTCTATTTGGGGTGTGTTTGGGGGGTTATATGGGTTCTGTTTGGGGTGTGTTTGGGGGGTTCTGAGGGTTCTGTTTGGGGTGTGTTTGGGGGGTTGTGTGGGTTCAGTTTGGGGTGTGTTTGGGGGGTTATATGGGTTCTGTTTGGGGTGTGTTTTGGGGAGTTGTGGGTTCTGTTTTGGGTGTGTTTGGGGTGTATTTGGGGATATATTTTGAGTGTTTTGGGGGTGTATTTTGGGTGTATTTTGGGTGTGTTTCAGATGTGTTTGCAATGTGTTTGAGATGTGCTTGGGGTGTTTGGGGGTGTATTTGAGGTGTAATGTATATGGGATGTACTCTATACATCCCAGATACACTCCATACACACCCCAAACACACACCCCAAACACACCCCAGATACATTCCATACATACACCTAATACACCTAATAAACAGCCCAATACCCCCCCTCCCCCGAGTCCGACACACCCCTTCCAGTAAAATTTCGTAGTGAAACTTGGGTCGCTTTATCCGTAGACTTTTCTCCTAAACCTTAGCTGGGATGTCCGTATACTTTTACCAAACTCTATTGACACGCCTTCGCGTGGTGGCACTGAAGAGAGACAGGCAGACAGACAGACAGACAGACAGACAGGCAGAGACAGAGAGACAGAGACTGAGGGAAAGACAGAGACAGACAGAGAAAGGGAGAAAGAGAGACAGACAGACAGACAGACAGACAGACACAGACAGAGAGACATACAGAGAGACAGACAGAAAGAGACATAGAGACAAAGACAGAGATAGATACAGACAGACAAAGCGAGAGAGAGAGACAGACAGACAGACAGACAGACAGAGAGGCAGTGAGACAGACTGAGAGACAGACAGGCAGACAGACAGACAGACAAACAGACAGACAGACTGAGAAACAGACAGGCAGACAGACAGACAGACAGACAGACAAACAGACAGACAGACTGAGAAACAGACAGGCAGACAGACAGACAGACAGACAGACAGACAGAGAGGCAGTGAGACAGACAGACTGAGACAGACAGGCAGACAGACAGACAGACAGACAGAGAGGCAGACAGACAGACAGACTGAGAGACAGAAAGAGACAGAGACAGACAGACAGACAGAAAGAGACAGAGACAGACAGACAGACAGACAAACAGAGTGGCTGGGGACGAGAGGCCAGAAGAGACGGGCTGGGGACGCGCCTGACGTATCATATTCTCTCGTCTGGCGCGTCCCCAGCCGTCTCCTTGACTCTCGTCCCCAGCCACTCCCTCCACCCCCCCTCCTCTCCCTTAGTCATTTTCTCTTCCTCCTTACTTCCTGCTTCCTTCATTCCTTTCTTCCTTCCTTCCTTCCTTCCTTCCTTCCTTCCGTCCTTCCTTCCTTCCTTCCTTCCTTTCTTCCTTCCTTCCTTCCTTCCTTCCTTTCTTCCTTCCTTCCTTCCTTCCTTTCTTTCTTACTTTTCCTTCCTTCCCTCCTTCCTTCCTTCCTTCTTTCCTTCCTTTCTTTCTTCCTTCCTTCCTTCCTTCCCTCCTTCCCTTCATCCATCCTCTCTGTCTGTCTGTCTGTTGTCTATTAGGTATCTCCATATATACATACTAATGGCCTACCTACCGTCCTACCTACATATCTACTTACCTACCTACCTTCGTATCTACTTACCTACCAGCTTACCTACCTATTTATATTCTTATCTACCTTCCTACCTACTTACCTACCTACTGACCTATCTACCTTCTTAACTTTACTCTTGCCTACCTACCGACCTGCCTACCTACCTACAACCTACTTACCTACCTACCAACCTACTTACCTACCCACCTATTTCTCTGTCTACCTACCTACCAATCTACCTACCTACCTACCAATCTACCTACCTACCTACCTACCCACCTATCTAAATACCTACCTACTTTACCTACCTCCTTATCTACCTACTTACCTACCTACTTACGTTTATTCTTGCCTACCTACTTGCCCACGTTCTTCAGTTAGCTGTAACTGCCCAGCCTCAGTACTGATGCACACACACACACACACACACACACACACACACACACACAGTCAAAGGCCTTCCTCTCTCTGTCTCTGTCTCTGTCTGTCTGTCTGTCTGTCTCTGTCTCTGTCTCTGTCTGCCTGTCTGTCTGTCTGTCTGTCTGTCTGTCTCTCTCTCTCTCTCTCTCTCTCTCTCTCTCTCTCTCTCTCTCTCTCTCTCTCTCTCTCTCTCTCTCTCTCTCTCTCCCTGGATGGATGACTATTCAAAAACGTACACAGACACACACACACACACACACACACACACACACACACACACACAGTAAACGACCTTCCTCTCTCTCTCTCTCTCTCTCTCTCTCTCTCTCTCGTGCCTAATTGTATGAAAAGTAGAGCTATAAGATAACGTGTATACACCTACATACGTGCATACATACATACACACGCACACACTTCATACACACGCACACACTACATACACACACGCAAATACTTCATAGATACACGCACACTTCACACACACACACACACACACACACACACACACACACACACACACACACACACACAAAACTACATACATATATCACAAATGTGCACACACTACATGCATATATACATACATACACACACACACATCACGAAGCATGCACGTACAGTACATACACACGCATAGACACCAACACATGTACGTCAAACACACTCACATACACACCTACACATGTACGTCACATACACACACGCACACACGTCATACTGATAAGACTGTTTATACTTACACACCTACACATGTACGTGATATATACTCATATGACTACACACACGCACCCGTCACACTGATATGATTGTACACACACACACACACACACACACACACACACACACACACACACACACACAAGTATTCTAAGGTAGGACTTGATGGTGGGGAAAGGAGTGTGTGTGTGTGTGTGTGTGTGTGTGTGTGTGTAACACACTCTAACCAAGCCACACTCTAACCAAGGCAAGACTATGAATATTGTCCACTATACTCTTTTTACTCTAACTTGGCCTAAAACTCCCCTATTTCCGTCCTGAATGCTGAGTTGTAGCAATAGATGAACACTGGAAGATGATGCTGGTCACGAAGAAGTGCTGAGGCAAGGTTGTAGAGCCATAGCATTGTCCTTTCTGCCACTGAACTACATGAAATCAGCTGCAAAAGAACGAAAATCTGGGCCAAGTGAAAGTGAAAAGAATATATCTCCCGCAGTTTATATATAATGTTTTTGTACGAACATTTATATCAACAGTTACCTTTTTTTCCTTCATAATATGTAAGAACGACGTCGAACCAAGTTTTTGAAAAGATCCAGGAATGTAAGAGTTCTCTGTGGTAAGAAATTAAGGAGAAAAGTGTTGTGGGTGTTGGCGGAGCATTGCGGTGAGATGAGCAGGCACACGCATGACTGTACACACACACACACACACACACACACACACACACACACACACACACACACACACACACACACAATACTCTCTAATGGAACTTGCTGGTGGGAAAGTGTGTGTATGTAACTGGTGGTGTGAGAGGTTGCCATGGTAACACACAGGCACCTCCCACTAGTCAACCAAAACTTCCTTAGCGATATATTTTTGGACAAGGCTGATTAACATCCTTTTGTACGTTTTTTATGCAGATTATGGTAAAGCTTGAAGTATTTATACAGCACAGTAGGAGAGCAAGGTGTAATAAGCAAAATAAATATCTAAGGAAGAGGTGCTAGGGAGTTGTAGAATGAGTTTATAGCTGTAATTTTTATCAGAGCGTTCCATTAAGCTGTATGTATAGTTTATCAGACTTAACATGGCTGAGATCTTATATTTGCTGCTTATTTCTCATAGCATAATTACAGGCAGAAGACGACGATAACACGGCTCTACATATCTTCAACAGCACTTTTTCGTGACTAGCATCATATTGTATGGTCAGGTTCTTGTTACAGCTCAGCATTCAAGATGGTGAGATGGCAATTTTAGGCCAAGTTAAAGTGAAGTTCAATATCCATTCCTTATTACCTTTTCGTGACTATACCGGTCTTCCTCTAACACGGGCCAGATTTCCATCCTTGTGTAGGTAATTTTACTCATTTCACGTAGCCCAGTGCCAGGAAATGACAATGGTATGCACTACATCCTTTACATAGCACTTCTTCGTGACTAGCATCATGTTTTGGTGTTCATCTATTGTTACAACTCAGCATTCAAGATGGAGAGATGGTAATTTTTGGTCCAGTTAGGGAAAAGAGAGTATTGTTCTATATTCTAGTGTTAATGTATCCTTACAGCTCAGCATTTAAGGTGAGGAGATGGCAATATTAGACAAAGTGAAAGTGAATAGAGTATGGTAAACATCTAAGTATAATTTCTGACTTTGTTTGCTACGGTCCCTGATGCTTCCTCTACGACGGTTTTCTCTTATGCACTCAGGCTCCTAAGACCCAATCCCAGCTGAATAAAATCGTCTGGAGTCTAATAAACTAAAGTACTAGGGTTGTCACGATCATTGGAGGGTTAATATTTACAGCATGAACGCTCCCAGACACTTATAAATAGCTCACAGGTGCATAACTGCCTCTTGTATTAGCTAGAATAAAATACTAGAGTTACCCTGAAGATGAGAGGGCCTCCGTGCCCTCTAGTGGTTGTAAAAGTAGTTGGGTAAAGTTTCACACAAGTTTCTGGGCTGAACAAGCATGGCATTCCATTGGTCAGTCAGTGGTACTCGGACGATAAGAGGGTGAGGCTGCGTCGGCTCCGTCTCTTGATGTAAGTGTTAAATTTTACTGTTTTCGGGTTAAATTTCGCTGTTTTTGCCATTAAGATGATTCAGATAGGAC